>NC_069505.1:566644521-566944521 GCF_027579735.1 Bombina bombina | reverse complement strand
TATCCCTAGAAAAAATACACTACACTTTTATAGGCAAACAGGACTTTATAGCGGATATTGTTTATATCTGGGAACAAAGGAAGAACTGATACCATACTGACTCCCAGATCTAACTATACCAGATGACTAAGTGATATACATTACATCCCTTTGGGTCATAGTGGCTCTCTCGCTGTCTTTTGGATAGGCTGCTCACCTTGACTGCTCTTTGCTGCTAGCGATTCATAATGTGAAGTATTGATTACCAAACCTCATGTGGTTCCCCGTTGTTATTATTACAGTTACAATATACACTGATCTACTGTAACCTTGTTGTCACAATGCAATGTATATGTATGATAATATACTCTGTGTTTCTGTTTGTTTGAAAAATTCTAATAAAAAAACAGTTGATTCAAAAAAAATATCAGTGAGTGATTACCTGAAAGCCAAGAATTAATAGATAGTTTATTACCACAGTGGTTGACAAATTTACATCAAACAAAGACAAGCCAGACTATAATAACAGCCAATTACATAATTTAGAAGCCGGGAAAGAAATTAAAGGGACAGTAAAGTCAAATCTAAATGTTCATGATTCGGATAGAGCATGCAATTTTCAACAACTTTCCAATTTACTTCTGTTATCAATTTGCTTTTTTCTCTTGGTATCTTTTTTTAAAGAATAAAACTAGGTAGGCTCATAAGAGCTCAGGAGTGTGCACGTGTCTTTAGTACTCTATGGGAGCAGTGTTTTGCAACATTATTTGTTGCTTTGTTATACAATGTTGCAAAACACTGCTGCCATAGAGTACTAAAGAAACGTGCACACTCCTAAGCTCTTTTGAGCCTACCTAGGTTTAATCTTCAATAAAAGATACCAATACATAGGGGCATTTTTATCAAGCTCCGTATGGAGCTTGAGGGCACATGTTTCCAGAACTTAGAAGTTATCAAGAAGTTATGAAGCAGCAGTATAAAGACCGCTGATCCATAACTTGTCCGCCTGCTCTGAAACGGCGGACAGAAATCATCCCAATCCAATATGATCGGGTTGATTGACACTCCCTGCTAGTGGCCGATTGGCTGCAAATCTGCAGGGGGCTGCATTGCACTAGCAGTTCCCAAGGACTGCTGGTGCAATGATATCTGACATCGAATGCTGACATCGCCGGAAATCAACCCGATCGAGTACGATCGGGTTGATTGACCCCCCCTGCTTGCGGCCTATTGGCCGCGAGTCTGCAGGGGGTGGCGTTGCACCAGCAGCTCTTGTGAGCTGCTGGTGTAATGCTGAATACCTCAGCGAGGTCTGTTGGACCTGATCCGCACTGTCGGATCAGGTCCGACAGACCTTGATAACTTGGGGCCAATATGGCTTTTTAGGTTTTGAAGGTAAAATTCTACTTTTGGTAACGTCAGAAAAAAAAAACAACTATACATTTTGTGCATGCATCTTTTAATGATAATTGAGATAGGCAGAGGTTAGGCGGGTGGGACTGAGAACTTTGCTGAAGTTGAGAACTTAGTTGTCGTTTGGAAAGCATTCCCTTAGGTTTACACACACATTAGATGCATACAAGTCTTTACCTTGTTTTCTCCTTTGAACACAAACACACAAACATACATATTTTCCTGTTATTATTGTATCAGTTATTTGTAGAGTGCAAATAGATTCTGTAGCGCTAAAAACATAGGTATGATATGCAAAATAGCATTTATAGAACTACATTTCCCATGATGCTCGACTGGACTGCAGAGTGAATAAGCATCATGGAAAATGTAGTTCTAAAACATCTGGAGTGTCAAGGTTCGTCATCACTGATTTATAGGGAACAAATGGGTTGAGGGCTGTGACAAGAGTTGCTCTGTTGTAAATCAACTCTCATGATGGCAATCTACAAACAACTTGGCTCGTAGGCTGACATGCTAAGTGAGCTCTATGGCCCCAATTTATCAAAGGGCTTGCGGACCTGATCCGACACTGCGGATCAGGTCCGCAAGACCTCGCTAAATGCGGAGAGCTGGTGCAACGCTGCCCCCTGCTGACTCACGGCCAATCGGCCACCAGTAGGGAGGTGTCAATCAACTCGATCGTATTCGATCGGGTTGATTTCCGGTGATTCCTGTCCGCCTGCTCAGAGCAGGCGGACAGGGTTATGGAGCAGCGGTCTTTAGACCGCTGCTTCATAAGTTGTGTTTCTGGCGAGTCTGAAGACTCGCCAGAAACACTGCCCGTCAAGCTCCGTACGGAACTTGATAAATGGGCCTGAAGGACTTAACAAAGAAGAAAAGAAACTGAAGTTAGAAGAGGTTAGAATATGGTGTATGCATGAAATTACAATAAATAACCCAATATATAGCGTAACTCCTCTTAGAGATATATATCCCCATATCTCTGTATTAAAAATGCAAACAAAATAAGAGTGCGCTTATTGAAAACTGCTATACCTAAAGATATTTTGTATAAAATTAAATGAAATATAGAATCAGGGTGTATCAAACTATAAACATATTAATTTACTCAAAAATACATTTATCAACATGCGTGTCAATTCTATGTTTGTTAAAAATACCACCGGGGCTTGAAAAACAATACCATAAAAATGTTTACAAATGTGTCTAAAAATGTATAAAATCTTTTTGAAGACCATGTGCTTTCTGTTGCTGACTAATGGTGACATGCAGTTTTGCTTAGAATACTGCCCTTTAATAAATGTCAGTTCATTAGCATATAGCTTTCATACTTTTACTTGATGGAATCCAAAAAATATCATGGTCTTTAAAATCACCTTGTTGTGCTTCGATATCCTTATAGTTGATATAACTCACCGAAATGCAAAATTAATTTCTCATGATTTCTCCACTCACTTGTAAAGTCAGCTTTTTTTCCAAAGGACTTCTCAATCCATTCACAGCATTCTGTTTGCTTCGTGTGGAAGTCGTTCACGTCAGCTGAGGTCACGTGATCTTCTGTGACCTATAGCATGAGCAGATTACCAGTGAACTTTGAAAGTTCTCTTTATTTTTTCACACAGCAACGGTTTAAAATTCAGAGCGCTCTGATGTATACTGTAAAGTGCAAGTTTGGCGTAGGTTGTCATAGGAAAAAATCCCATCATCATCAATGTGTTTCAGCTTCACAGCTTTTTTCAAGATGAGTATCTCTTCCCAAATCCTGCCTTTTATTTCCAATTATTTGGATCCTCCAACTTCCATTTCTTCATTTTCTTAAAGGGGTAGATATATATTAATTTAATCAAAGGGGCAGTTTGTCTTAAAGGGGCAATTTTAAAATGTAATCTAATGAATTGAAAACTACATGTATATATACAGACTGTTCAATATACTATAAAATGATTATAATATAGATACATATATATACTTATTTACTAAAAACTACAGACAATTTTAACATTCTGATTATAAATAATTAGTTACTCTATAAATGTAATACCTCTCAAGTGTAGGAAAATTACTCTTTATATAAGGGGGTTAAGGTCTTATTCCACATTCAGACCTAGAGGTTCTATAATTTTAAAATTAAAAATAAGTTCTGCCTCTACCCTTAATAATCTTTTATTTAAAGCTCCTCCTCTCCAATCTCCATTAATCTTCCCCATACCCCAGTATCTAAATCCCTGTGTGCTTTATGTGCTTCTTTGAAATGGCATGAAAGAAGATGTCCCTCATAACCATGTTCAATATTCAACAGATATTCCCTGATCTAATCTCTTAATGTGTGGGAGGTCTCCCCCAAATACTCGCCTAGATTTAGAGTTCTGCGTTAGCTGTCAAAACCAGCGTTAAGGGCTCCTAACGCTGCTTTTTACCGCCCGCTGGTATTTAGAGTCAGCCAGGAAAGGGTCTAACGCTCACTTTCCAGCCGCGACTTTTCCATACCGCAGATCCCCTTATGCCAATTGCGTATCCTATCTTTTCAATGGGATCTTCCTAACGCTGGTATTTAGAGTCTTGGCTGAAGTGAGCGGTAGACCCTCTACCGACAAGACTCCAGCCGCAGAAAAAAGTCGGGAGTTAAGAGCTTTATGGGCTAACGCCAGTTTATAAAGCTCTTAACTACTGTGCTCTAAAGTACACTAATACCCATAAACTACCTATGTACTTCTAAACCGAGGCCCCCCCTACATCGCCGCCACTATAATACATTTTTTTAACCCCTAATCTGCCGACCGGACACCGCCGCCACCTACATTATCCCTATGTACCCCTAATCTGCTGCCCCTAACATCGCCGACACCTACATAATATTTATTAACTCCTAATCTGCCCCCCCCCCCAACGTCGCCGTTACCTTACCTACACTTATTAACCCCTAATCTGCCGACCGGACCTCGCCGCCACTATAATAAATGTATTAACCCCTTAAACAACCACACTCCCGCCTTGCAAACCCTATAATAAATTTTGTTAACCCCTAATCTGCCCTCCCTAACATCTGTGACACCTAACTTCAAGTATTAACCCCTAATCTGCGACCTGACCTCGCCGCTACTCTAATAAATGTATTAACCTCTAAAGCTAAGTCTAACCCTAACCCAAACACCCCCCTAAGTTAAATATAATTTTATTCTAATGAAATAAATTAAATCTTATTAAAAAAATTAATCCTATTTAAAGCTAAATACTTACCTGTAAAATAAACCCTAATATAGCTACAATATAACGAATAATTATATTGTAGCTATTTTAGGATTTATATTTATTTTACAGGCAACTTTGTAATTATTTTAACCAGGTACAATAGCTATTAAATAGTTATTTACTATTTAATAGCTACCTAGTTAAAATAATTACAAAATTACCTGTAAAATAAATCCTAACCTAAGTTACAATTAAACCTAACACTACACTATCAATAAATTAATTAACTAAACTACCTACAATTACCTACAATTAAATCAACTAAACTAAATTACAAAAAAACAAACACTAAATTACAGAAAATAAAAAAGATTACAAAAATTTTAAACTAATTACACCTACTCTAAGCCCCCTAAAAAAATAACAAAGCCCCCCAAAATAAAAAAATGCCATAACCTAATCTAAAATAAAAAGTTAACAGCTCTATTACCTTACCAGCCCTTAAAAGGGCTTTTTGCGGGGCATGCCCCAAAGAAATCAGCTCTTTTGCCTGTAAAAAAAACATACAATACCCCCCAACATTACAACCCACCACCCACATACCCCTAATCTAACCCACCCAAACCCCCCTTAAAAAACCTAACACTAAGCCCCTGAAGATCTTCCTACCTTGTCTTCACCCAGCCTGGTACCATCCGATCCATCCAAAAGAGGGTCCGAAGTCTTTATCCTATCCGACCAGAAGAGGTCCTCCAGAGGGTCGGAAGTCTTCATCCAGGCGGAATCTTCTATCTTCTTCCATCCGGAGCAGAGCGGGTCCATCTTGAAGCAGCCGGCGTGGATCCATCCTCTTCTAACGACGTCCTAACACCGAATAAAGTTCCTTTAAATGACGTCATCGTCATCAGCCAATCAGATTGAGCTCGCATTCTATTGGCTGATCGGAACAGCCAATAGAATGCGAGCTCAATCTGATTGGCTGATCGGATCAGCCAATTGGATTGAACTTGAATCTGATTGGCTGATTCCATCAGCCAATCAGAATTTTCCTACCTTAATTCCGATTGGCTGATAGAATCCTATCAGCCAATCGGAATTCGAGGGACGCCATCTTGGATGACGTCCCTTAAAGGAACCGTCATTCGTCGGGAAGTCGTCGGTGAAGATGGATGGATCCGCGCTGGAGGTCTTGAAGATCAGCCGGTCGTCATCGGATTGAAGAACATAGAAGATGCGGCTTGGAAGAAGATGTTTGCCGGTCCGGATGTCCTCTTCTGCCCGCTTGGATCAAGACTTCAGCCAGAGGATGGACGTCACTCTTCAGCCCCTGCTTGGGCTTGGATCAACACTTCGGAGGCTTGGATCAAGACTTCCGAGGACGGATCGGTGAACCTGGCATGGTGAAGATAAGGTAGGAAGATCTTCAGGGGCTTAGTGTTATGTTTATTTAAGGGGGGTTTAGGTTAGATTAGGGGTATGTGGGTGGTGGGTTGTAATGTTGGGGGGGTTATTGTATGTTTTTTTTTACAGGCAAAAGAGCTGAATTCTTTGAGGCATGCCCCGCAAATGGCCCTTTTCAGGGCTGGTAAGGTAAAAGAGCTTTGAACTTTTTTCATTTAGAATAGGGTAGGGCATTTTTTTATTTTGGGGGTCTTTGTTATTTTATTAGGGAGCTTAGAGTAGGTGTAATTAGTTTAACATTGTTGTAATATTTTTCTAATGTTTGTAAATATTTTTTTATTTTTTGTAACTTAGTTCTTTTTTATTTTTTGTACTTTAGTTAGTTTATTTAATTGTAGTTATTTGCAGGTATTGTATTTAATTAATTTATTGATAGTGTAGTATTAGGTTTAATTGTAGATAATTGTAGGTATTTTATTTAATTTATTTATTGATAGTGTAGTGTTAGGTTTAATTGTAACTTAGGTTAGGATTTATTTTACAGGTAATTTTGTAATTATTTTAACTATTTTAGCTATTGTACCTGGTTAAAATAATTACAAAGTTGCCTGTAAAATAAATATTAATCCTAAAATAGCTACAATATAATTTTAATTTATATTGTAGCTATATTAGGATTTATTTTACAGGTAAGTATTTAGCTTTAAATAGGAATAATTTATTTAATGAGTTAATTTAGGGTTAGGGTTAGAATTAGCTTTAGGGGTTAAAAAATGTATTATAGTAGCGGTGAGCTCCGGTCGGCAGATTAGGGGTTAATGCTTGAAGTTAGGTGTCGGCGATGTTAGGGAGGGCAGATTAGGGGTTAATACAATTTATTATAGGGTTATTGAGGCGGGAGTGAGGCGGATTAGGGGTTAATAACTTTATTATAGTAGCGGTGCGGTCCGCTCGGCAGATTAGGGGTTAATAAGTGTAGGTAGGTGGCGGCGACGTTGGGGGGGCAGATTAGGGGTTAATAAATATAATATAGGTGTCGGCAGTATTAGGGGCAGCAGATTAGGGGTACATAGGGATAACTTAGCTGGCGGCGTTGTACGGAGCGTCAGATTAGGGGTTAAAAAATTTAATAGAGTGGCGGCGATGTGGGGGGACCTCGGTTTAGGGGTACATAGGTAGTTTATGGGTGTTAGTGTACTTTAGAGCACAGTAGTTAAGAGCTTTATAAACCGGCGTTAGCTCAGAAAGCTCTTAACTCCTGTTTTTTTTCTGCGGCTGGAGTTTTGTCGTTAGATTTCTAACGCTCACTTCAGCCACGACTCTAAATACCAGTGTTAGAAAGATCCCATTGAAAAGATAGGATACGCAAATGGCGTAGGGGGATCTGCGGTATGGAAAAGTCGCGGCTGTAAAGTGAGCATTAGACCCTTTCCTGACTGACTCCAAATACCAGAGGGCGGTAAAAACCAGCGTTAGGAGCCTCTAACGCTGGTTTTGACGGCTACCGCCCAACTCTAAATCTAGCAGTAAGTCTTTAGTTGCATATATTGATTTATACAACAGCTAATCTTGAGATCCGTTTAGCAAACCAATATATTTTTGGGGTATACTACGATCTATGCATAACATAAAACCAAACAAACATGTTATGCATAGATCGTAGTATACCCCAAAAATATATTGGTTTGGTAAACGGGTCTCAAGATTAGCTGTTGTATAAATCAATATATGCAACTAAAGCCTTAGTAATTTATTAAGATTTACTGTATATTTTTAGCTAGAGTTTTATCTGTTGATTTCTAATAGTGATGTTGCGAACCTAAAAATTTCGGTTCGCGAACGGCGGACTCGAACTTCCGTAACTGTTCACGAACCAGCGAACTGGGCGAACTGCCATTGACTTCAATAGGCAGGCGAATTTTAAAACCCACAGGGACTCTTTCTGGCCACAATAGTGATGGAAAAGTTGTTTCAAGGGGACTAACACCTGGACTGTGGCATGCCGGAGCAGGATCCATGTCAAAACTCCCACGGAAAATTACATAGTTGATGCAGAGTCTGGTTTTAACCCATAAAGGGCCTAAATCACCTAACATTCCTAAATTGTTTGGAATAACGTGCTTTAAAACATCAGGTATGATGTTGTATTGATCAGGTAGTGTAAGGGTTATGCCCGCTTCACAGTGACAAACCAAACTCCCCATGTAACGCACCGCAAACAGTCCATTTGCACAACCATGAGATAGATAGATTTGATAGATAGATACATAGATTACATAGATCAATAGATGCAATATACATTTGATAGATACAAATTACATAGATCAAAAGATGCAATATACATTTGATAGATACGAATAACATAGATCAATAGATGCAATATAGATTTGATAGATACAATTTACATAGATCAATAGATGCAATATACATTTGATAGATACGAATTACATAGATCAATAGATGCAATATACATTTGATAGATACAAATTACATAGATCAAAATATGCAATATACATTTGAAAGATACGAATTACATAGATCAATATATGCAATATAGATTTGATAGATACGATTTACATAGATCAAAAGATGCAATATACATTTGATAGATACGAATTACATAGATCAGTAGTTGCAATATACATTTGATAGATACGAATTACATAGATCAATAGATGCAATATATATTTGATAGATACGATTGATAGATAGATTCGATAGATAAATAGATAGATTTGATAGATAGATATATAATTTCCCTGACAGAGTATTACAATAAAACATGCGGTCTGGGACCTGTGGTGTGTCAAGTACTACTATTCTTAGCAGTTTAATACCCGTTACTCCCCCTATCGGGGGAGGTCTATATGGCCTGGATTTTAGGAACAGGGAGATGGAAGAAGATGCTTGGTCTTTCCTCCTACTTCAAATTTGGCCGAAACACAAGTGGCTGTCAGAAAACACACTGGCCACGAGATAGATAGATTTGATAGATAGATACATAGATTACATAGATCAATAGATGCAATATACATTGGATAGATACGAATTACATAGATCAAAAGATGCAATATACATTTGATAGATACAAATTACATCGATCGATAGATGCAATATACATTTGATAGATACGAATTACATAGATCAATAGATGCAATATTCATTTGATAGATACGAATTAAATAGATCAATAGATGCAATATACATTTGATAGATACAATTTAAATAGATCAATAGATGCAATATACATTTGATAGATACGAATTACATAGATCAATAGATGCAATATATATTTAATATATACGATTGATAGTTAGATAGATTTGATAGATAAATAGATAGATTTGATAGATATATAATTTCCCTGACAGAGTATTACAATAAGACATGCGATCTGGGACCCGTGGTGTGTTAAGTAGTACTATTCTTAGCAGTTTAATACCCGTTACTCCCCCTATCGGCCTGGATTTTAGGAACAGGGAGATGGAAGAAGATGCTTGGTCTGTCCTCCTACTTCAAATTTGGCCAAAACACAAGTGACTGTCACAAAACAGTCCGGCCACAAGATAGATAGATTTGATAGATAGATACATAGATTACATAGATCAATAGATGCAATATACATTGGATAGATACAAATTACATAGATCAAAAGATGCAATATACATTTGATAGATACGCATTACATAGATCAAAAGATGCAATATACATTTGATAGATACGAATTACATAGATCAATAGATGCAATATACATTTGATAAATACTAGTGTTACTAGTTTCCGTTTTGTTTTTAACAGAAAACAAATCCCAAAAGTCCATCCTTGTATTGAAAACCAAGATATTGAAGAGTTGTGTGTGTGATACTGGTGAGATCATCTTTTTCAGCAAGAGCGAACACGCACTCTGAGACTAAATACCTGACGCTGAAATCTACAGCTGGTCTCGGGCAGTTGGAGTCGAGCAGCATTACCCTCAGCTGATTGGAAGTTCCAGTGTGACGCGCATTAGCCTTGGGGTGTCTGTCGGGCGACTCAGAACAGTCCCGACTTGTGTTACTAGGCACACCACTGTGCCGCCCGCCTTGTGAGTATCTGACAGTATCGGGGGGGGGGGGGAACATACCTGTCTTATCGTATAGGAGTGATGATACTGTTTTATGTTTGGCGCCTCTCTTCTCCCCTTTTGTCTTTGATAGATACGAATTACATAGATCAAAAGATGCAATATACATTTGATAGATACGAATTACATTGATCGATAGATGCAATATACATTTGATAGATACGAATTACATAGATCAAAAGATGCAATATACATTTGATAGATACAATTTACATAGATCAATAGATGCAATATACATTTGATAGATACGATTTACATAGATCAATAGATGCAATATACATTTGATAGATACGATTTACATAGATCAATAGATGCAATATACATTTGATAGATACAAATTACATAGATCAATAGATGCAATATAGATTTGATAGATATGATTGATAGTTAGATAGATTCGATAGATAAATAGATAGATTTGATAGATATATAATTTCCCTGACAGAGAATTACAATAAGACATGCGGTCTGACACCCATGGTAAGGTTACTTCCTTTTGCACAAACGAGTACAGGTTGGGGTCCGGGATTGCCTTTTGTGCAAAGAAATTGTGGCTGGGTACCTTCCACTGCGGTGTCCCCTATCAGGGCACGTGTATATGGCATGGATTTTAGGAACCGGGAGATGTAAAAAGATGCTTGGACACACAGTACAGGTCGTTCTCCTTCAGCCTTTTTATAAGAGGGTCCCCGACCTTCAACAGGCACGACAGCATGAAAGACCCCATATGCCATGACTTCCTTTTGCACAATCGAGTACATGTATGGCATCGATTTTAGGAACGCGGAGATAATTTTTAGGAACCAGGAGATGGAAAAAGATGCTTGGACACTCAGTACGGGTCGTTCTCCTTCAGCCTTTTTATACGAGGGTCCCCGACCCTCGACAGGCACGACAGCATGAAACTAAGACCCCATATGCCATGACTTCCTTTTGCACAATCGAGTACAGGTATGGCATCGTTTTTAGGAACCCAGAGATAATTTTTAGGCACCGGGAGATGGAAAAAGATGCTTGGTCGGTCCTCCTACTTCAAATTTGGCCGAAACACAAGTGGCTGTCACAAAACAGTCCAGCCACGAGATCAATAGATTTGATAGATAGATACATAGATTACATAGATCAATAGATGCAATATACATTTGATAGATACCAATTACATAGATCAAAAGATGCAATATACATTTGATAGATACGAATTACGTAGATCAAAAGACGCAATTTACATTTGATAGATACGAATTACATAGATCAAAAGATGCAATATACATTTGATAGATATGAATTACATAGATCAAAAGATGCAATATACATTTGATAGATACGAATTACATGGATCAAAAGATGCAATATACATTTGATAGATACGAATTACATAGATCAATAGATGCAATATACATTTGATAGATACGAATTACATAGATCAAAAGATGCAATATACATTTGATAGATACAAATTACATGGATCAAAAGATGCAATATACATTTGATAGATTCGAATAAAATAGATCAAATGATGCAATATACATTTGATAGATACGAATTACATAGATCAAAAGATGCAATATACATTTGATAGATATGAATTACATAGATCAATAGATGCAATATAAATTTGATAGATACGAATTCCATAGATCAATAGATGCAATATACATTTGATAGATACGAATTGCATAGATCAATAGATGCAATATACATTTGATAGATACAATTGATAGTTAGATAGATTTGATAGATAAATAAATAATTTGATAGATATATAATTTCCCAGACAGAGAATTACAAAGACGTGCGTCCTGGGACCCATGGTAAGGTTACTTCCTTTTGCAAAATCGAGTACAGGTTGGGGTCCGGGATTGCCTTTTGTGCAAAGAAATTGTGGCCGGGTACGAATTACATAGATCAAAAGATGCAATATACATTTGATAGATACGAATTACATAGATCAATAGATGCAATATACATTTGATAGATACACATTACATAGATCAAAAGGTGCAATATACATTTGATAGATACGAATTACATAGATCAATAGATGCAATATACATTTGATAGATATGAATTACATAGATCAAAAGATGCAATATACATATGATAGATACGTATTACATAGTTCAATAGATGCAATATACATTTGATAGATATGAATTACATAGATCAATAGAAGCAATATACATTTTTTTAGATACGAATTACATAGATCAATAGATGCAATATACATTTGATAGATACGATTTTAAGGAGTGTGTGTCACCATAAGCTTACTGGTGTGTTTGTAAAAGCTAGTCCTGAGTGAAATAAAGCAATAGTAGTAGTTCCTTCTGGAACAGGTAGTCCTGTCTGATTCTTTCAGATATACCAGTTGAAGAGGTTCTGACCCTGCATTCTGGCTGCACCTCTCCCTGCAAGAGAGATCTGTTACAGAGTCTGTGGGCCTGTATGCAAAGAGCTGGCCTGCCTGAAAGGAGCAGCAAGGCAGAGGGATCTATTCCTGCCTATAAGAAACCAGAGGGCACGCTACCTGCTGGAAGTGTGCAGTGAGGCAGAGGGATCTATTCCTGCCTAGAAGCAGACAGGCAGAGGGGACGCTACCTGCCTGGGAGCCCACTGAGACCAGCCCAGCTGGGGGAGATACAGCAACTGGCTTGACCCCGGTCTCAGCCACGATAGCCCTGGTCCCACTATTTGGAGGCAGAGGGATCTATTCCTGCCAAGAAGCAGCCTGTCAGGGGGATTTATTCTTGCCTAGAAGCAGACAGGCAGAGGGGACGATACCTGCCAAGAAACAGCTGCAGGGCAGAGAGGACGCTACCTGACTGGGAGTCCACTGAGACCAGCCCAGCTGGGGGAAATACAGCCGCTGGCTTGACCCCGGTCTCAGCAACTATTTCTCTGGTCCCACTATCCGGTGGCCACCCCTGGGTTTGGACAGAGGAAGTAGCGGTACTCCCCCTAGTGGAGTACCGCTACATCCGGGAGATGGTAAAAGATGCTGGGACACCCAGTACAGGTCGTTCTCCTTCAGCCTTTTTATACGAGGGTTCCCGTCACCAAACAGGCACGACAGCATGAAAGACCCCATCTGCCATGACTTAATTTTGCACAATCGAGTACAGGTATGGCATCAATTTTAGGAACCAGGAGATTATTTTTAGGAACCAGGAGATAGAAAAAAATGCTTGGACACCCAGTACAGGTCGTTCTCCTTCAGCCTTTTTATACGAGGGTCCCTGACCCTCAACAGGCACGACAGCATGAAAGACCCCATATGCCATGACTTCTTTTTGCACAATCGAGTACAGGTATGGCATCGTTTTTAGGAACCCAGAGATAATTTTTAGGAAACGGGAGATGGAAAAAAATGCTTGGTCGGTCCTCCTACTTCAAATTTGGGGCACTGCGCGTGCAATCTACTGTGCCACCAGATATGAGTGGTGTGTTAAGTAGTACTATTCTTAACAGTTTAATCCCTGTTATGTGCCTTCTTTTTGGTTTGGGTTTTGTAGCCACAGTGCAGCACCAGAGGCCAGAAAAATTAGGCATGTACAAATGCCTGAAAAATTAGCTTTTGTTGCAGATGCTGCTGTAGCAGCGGCCAGAAAAAATGATGTTTGTTGGACAGCTAGAAAGGGCCCTAAAACATTGCAGCTTGAACCCTAGTTGTTGGCGGATAAGTCACGCAAGTCATCCGGCATTCAAAGATAAAATACAGCAGCGTGTGTACCATTTGTAGCCCAAGGCAGCTCGTCATCTCATCATGCCTTTTTTACTCTAATGTATCGCACAATGTCAGTCCCTTCGGGATCCATCCCTCATTCATTTTAATAAAGGTGAGATAATCAAGACTTTTTTGACCTAGGCGACTTCTCTTCTCAGTGACAATACCTCCTGCTGCACTGAAGGTCCTTTCTGACAGGACACTTGAAGCAGGGCAGGCCAGAAGTTCGATTGCAAATTGGGATAGCTCAGGCCACAGGTCAAGCCTGCACACCCAGTAGTCAAGGGGTCCAAAGCTCCTCAGAGTGTCGAGATCCGCAGTAAATGTGAGGTAGTCTGCTACCTGCCGGTTGAGTCTTTCTCTGAGTCTGGATCCCGAAGGGCTGTGGCTTTGCATAGGAGTTAAAAAGGTCCGCATGTCCTCCATCAACAACACGTCTGGAAAGCGTCCTGTCCTTGCCAGCGTGGTCGTGGGAGGAGGAGGATTACTTTCATCTCTTCCCCTGTTAGATTCCCGTTGTGCTGTGACATCACCCTTATACGCTATGTAAAGCATACTTTTTAATTTATTTTTGAACTGCTCCATCCTTTCCGACTTGCGGGAATTTGGTAACATTTCAGTCACTTTATACTTATACCGGGGGTCTAGTAGCGTGGACACCCAGTACAGGTCGTTCCCCTTCAGCTTTTTTATACGAGGGTCCCTCAACAGGCACGACAGCATGAAAGACCCCATTTGCACAAGGTTGGATGCCGAGCTAATCATGTCCCGTTCCTCGTCCTCACTGATCTCACTGAAGTTATATTCTTCCCCCCAGCCACGTACAACACCACGGGAACCAGATAGGTGACAACAACGAGCACCCTCCTCCTCCTCCTCAAAGCCACATTCCTCCTCTGACTCCTCTTCCTCACAATCCTCTTCCTGCGTTGCCGCTGGTCCAGCAACCGATGCTGATAAGGCTGTTTCTGGTGGTGATGGACACCACAACTCTTCCTCTTCACGCTCATCTACGGCCTGATCCGGCACTCTTCGCAGGGCACGCTCCAGGAAGAAAACAAATGGTATGATGTTGCTGATGGTGCCTTCAGTGCGACTGACTAGGTTTGTCACCTCCTCAAAAGGACGCATGACCTACAGGCATTGCGCATGAGCATTCAGTAACGTGGCAAAAAAATCCCCAGCTCCCCAGATGCTGTCATAGCACCCCGGTCATACAAATCCCTATCTCTCCCGCGTGGTCTGAAATTGATGTATGCTGTTCTAAATTTAAAGTGAGTGATGCCTCTATCTCTTTAATGCATGATGTTATGATGTCCAAACAAGGTGCACTGGCTATGGGGAACATTATTAAAAAATGGATTTATATTTTTCCAGAGATGGATGAAAATAAAATTATTTCTAGTTTTTTAGTACTTAATCAATGTCTTGTCCCTACCTCCTGGAAAGAGTCTCATATGAAAATATTTAATAATTTTTATATTTCTCCGTATAGATTGAATAAAATGTTCCCCTCCACAGTTTCAAACTGTCCACGTTGCAGTTTTCTAGGGGCAAATTTCTGTCACATGGTATGGTATTGTCCAAAAATTTCTCAACTGTGGCAAAAAATAGCGTACTGGGTTTCCAGCCTTTATAACTTGCAAATTCAATTTACATTAGAAATTTTTTTTTTTTATATGGTCAGGATGAGATTCTTGGTTTATATCAAAATATGGTCAATACGATTATACTATTAGTAAGACATTTAATTTTTAAGAACTGGAAAGCTCATTCTGCACCAAAATTTTCAAGTTTGTTAAAGGAAATTCAGTCCCAGATTATATTTGAATCATTCCAGTTAAATACAGTCTCCGACAGGAAAATAAAATCATTCTTATACGCTTGGCTTCCAATAATTAAATCCTACCCGAATAATTTACAAAAACAGATTTTGACCCCTTTTTTGAACACTAATGCTTTTATGGATCTTGTCCTGCATAATTTTTTCCCAGCTGAGTGGGTTTTCTCTTTATAGAGAAGGTTAGGTTATAGGTATTGGTGGAGGGGGAAGAGGGTTGGAGGCAGGGTGGGGTTTTTTTTGTTTTTTGTTTTTTTCTTCCTTTCTTTTTCTCGGTATGTAAGTAGTTTTGTTTGATGATAAAATTATCCAAAAGCGTTATCCTCAGTTATGAGGATATAACAAATGTATGTACAAACCGCAAGTGTTGGGGCCACTAATTTTCTAGATATCTAAAGAAATTGCATTTAGTATCATTTTAAACTGAAGAAAGGTATGATTTAATGTTTTTGTACTATCATTATGTACTATGTTTATTTTACTTGTGGTCTTTGGTACCCTGTGAGGTGATTTCAAAAGTGTGGAGCCTGAAATTTACTGAGATCTGATGAAAGTGTTTTCTAAATGTTGAACAAAATCACTTCTTGCTCCTGAGTACAACTGCAGTATAGAATTGCTACCAGGCATATCGCCTCCTAAAGGATGTAAATAGCTAATATCCCACTCTTGGTTTAAACCATTGGGAACAGTTTTAATTTATAAATCCACAATAACTGCTGCTATGATTGGGTTGATTGACACCCCCTGCTAGCGGCTTGCTAGGGGTTGCAAAGCACAAGCAGTTCACTAGAACTGCTTGTACAATGCTGAAATCTGACAGCATATGCTGTCCGAATTCAGCGATGTCTGTCTGACACAATACGCTACAGCGTATCATGTTTGGCAGACATTAGTAAATCGGCCCCAATGTCTCCACTTCTTTTACCTTGATAAATAATTTTGGAATATTCAATACATGTTCCAAATTTAAATGTCTTGCTATAACAGAATCTTATTCTATTATAGTGTTTAAGATCACAAACTCTAGACCTAAGCTCTCGCGTTGTTTCTCCATCATATGGCATAGATCCTAATTGACATTCTAACCTCTTAGTGACCAGGCCATTTTTCAATTTCTTTCTCTTAAGGACCAGGGCTATTTTTACATTTCTGCTGTGTTTGTGTTTAGCTGTAATTTTCCTCTTACTCATTTACTGTACCCACACATATTATATACTGTTTTTCTTGCCATTAAATGGACTTTCTAAATATACCATTATTTTCAATATATCTTCTAATTTACTATAATTTTTTTTATAAAATATAATAAATAAATTGAAAAAACACACTTTTTCTAACTTTGACCCTCAAAATCTGTTACACATCTATAACCATCAAAAAACACCCATGCTAAATAGTTTCTAAATTTTATTGTGAGTTTAAAAATACCCAATGTTTACATGTCCTTAGCTTTTTTGCAAGTTATAGGACAATAAGTACAAGTAGCACTTTGCTATTTCCAAACCATTTTTTTTCTTCAAAATTAGCGATAATTACATTGTAACACTGATATCTCTCAGGAATCCCTGAATAACCCTTCACATGTATACATATTTTTTAGTACACAACCTAAATTTGTGATCTCTTCCCTCCCCACATCACAATTATCACCACCATCTTAAGTACTGGCAGAAAGTCTACCAGTATAAAAATAAAGGTTGTTTTTTTTAAAGATTTTATCTGTGTAGGATCACCCATTACCCTCCAACCTCCATGATCCCCCCAAACAGCTCTCTAAGCCTCCCCCTCGACCTATTTGCCACCATCTTAGGTACTAGTAGCTGTCTGCCAATACCCAGTTTACTAAAAAATTGCCCTTTTTTTATAAAAAAAATAAAAACAACATTTTCTGTAGTGTAGCTGCCCCCCTCAATATCCTCTCCCCTCCCACTCCCAGTTCCATTTCCCAACATTTATTCCCCCTCCCTCTCCCTTTCCCTCTCCCTCTGCCTTGGACTGCATTTACAATGTAGCGTGCGCGCACGCTCCCATCCTGTAGCAAGCTGCCGCACAGTGAGTAACAGGATCCAGAACTCCCTCCAGCGATGGGCCGCCCACCCGCCTCTCTGCTATGACTCCCATCCACCAATGATCAGCACCATCGCTGGCCGATGCAGAGAGGGCCACAGAGTGGCTCTCTCTGCATTGGTGGGTAAAAAAGGGTATTGCAGGATGCCTCAATATCGAGGCATCACTGCAATACCCTGAAAGTGACTGGAAGCGATCATGATTGCTTCCAGCGCTTAAAAGCACTGAGGACGTGCATGGTACATTCTTGGTCATTAATGACTGTTTTTTGTAGTACGTACCTTGCACGTCCATGGTCGCTAAGGGTCTAATTTAAAAATCACATATTCAGTCAAACAATTTGAATAACATTCAACACGGTAACTCATTCCCATAGTTGTGTTCTAAAAGGTGTATCCAACAGATATAACTGTGCAAGTAAAGCAGTTATATGAATGTAGCCTGGAGATAAGTGTATTTCTTTCATATAATTGGCAAGAGTCCATGAGCTAGTGACATATGGGATATACAATCCTACCAGGAGGGGCAAAGTTTCCCAAACCTCAAAATGCCTATAAATACACCCCTCACCACACCCACAATTCCGTTTTACAAACTTTGCCTCTTATGAAGGTGGTGAAGTAAGTTTGTGCTTAGATTCTACGCTTCTCAGCATTTTGAAGCCTGATTCCTTTCATAGTACAGCGAATGTCAGAGGGTTGTGAAGGGAGTATCACCTATTAAATGCAATGGTTTTCCTGGCGGGAGATCTATTTCATAGGTTCTCTGTTATCGATCGTAGAGATTCATCTCCTACCTAATATTCCATTACCTCTACTGATAACTGTTTCAGTACTGGTTTGGCTATTTGCTATATGTGGATGGGTGTCTTTTGGTAAGTATGTTGTAATTACTTAAGACACTCTCAGCTATGGTTTGGCACTTTATGTATTAATATAAAGTTCTAAATATATGTATTGTACGTATATTTGCCATGAGTCAGGTTTATGTATAGTTCCTTTTGCAGACGGTCAGTTTCATATTTGGGAAAAGCATCAATTTTCTATTGTCTGTTTTCTCTTTAAATTTCGCGGGCAAAATTAGGCTTGTGAGAGCGCAAAATGCTGATGTTTAGTGCATCATTTTTGGCGTGATAATTTTTTGGTGCAAAGTTACGTCCGATGACGCAAATTCGTAATTTCCGGCGTCTTAGTTGATGCCAAGTTCCTTGCTCAAGGTTGCGTCGTCAATGACTCGTGTGTGTCATTTCCGGATGTTAGCGCCAAAAATATTTCAGTTACGTTGTGCGTCATACTTGGCGGCAAATAATTTCATTATTCAGAACCCCATTCCGATGTGCCTCTTGCCTTTTCTATGTTAGAGGGCTATGCTGTTTGCATTTTTTTCCCATTCTTGAAACTGCCATATAAGGAAGTTGATAATTTTACTTTATATGTTGTTTTTTCTCTTACATTTGCAAGTTGTCTCAATCTGATCCTGTCTCAGAAACCACTGTTGGAACCCTGCTGCCTGATAACAGTTTTACCAAAGCTAAGTGCATTTGTTGTAAATTTGTGGAGATTATATCTCCAGCTGTGGTATGTAATAGTTGTCATGATAAGCTTTTACATGCAGAGAATGTGTCCATCAGTAACAGTATTATACCTGTTGTTCCTTCAACATCTAATGTACAAGATATACCTGTGAATATAAAAGATTGTTATTGCTGATGCAATTCAGAAGGCTTTGTCTGCCATTCTGCCTTCTAATAAACGTAAAAGGTCTTTTAAAACTTCTCATAAAGTTGATGAAATTTCTAATGACCGACAACATACTGAATTATCCTCATCTGACGAGGATCTATCTGATTCAAGAGATCCTTCCTCAGATATTGACACTGACAAATCTACTTATTTATTTAAAATGGAGTATATTTGTTCCTTGTTAAAAGAAGTGTTGATTACATTGGATATTGAGGAAACTAGTCCTCTTGATATTAAAAGTAGTAGACATTTAAATTCTGTTTATAAACCTCATCTGGTTACCACAGATGTTTTTCCAGTTCCTGATGCTATTTCTGATATGATTTCTACGGAATGTAATAGGCCTAGTACTTCTTTTATTCCTTCTTCAAGGTTTAAAAAAATGGTATCATTTGCCTATGGAAGATAGTTCTTCTTTTAAAGACCCTTTAGATAGGAAACTTGAATTTTATCTAAGGAAAGCTTATCTATATTCTGGTCATCTCCTCAGGCCTGCCATTTCTATGGCTGATGTTGCAGCTGCATCAACATTTTGGCTGGAAAGTTTAGCGCAACAGGAAACGGATCCTGATTTGTCTAGCATTGTTCGCTTACTTCAACATGCTAATCATTTTATTTGTGATGCCATTTTTGATATAATCAAAATTGATGTTAAATCTATGTCTTTAGCTATTTTAGCTAGAAGAGCTTTGTGGCTTAAATATTGGAATGCGGACATTGTATCTAAGTTTAGATTACTATCTCTTTCTTTCCAAGGTAATAAGTTATTTGGTTCTCAGTTGGATTCGATTATTTCAACTGTCACTGGGGGAAGGGAGTTTTTTTGCCTCAGGATAAAAGACCTAAGGGTAAATCTAAAGCTTCTAACTGCTTTTGTTCCTTTCGACAAAATAAGGAACAGGAACCTAATCCTTCCCTCAAAGAATCTGGTTCCAATTGGAAACCTTCTTCAAGTTGGAGTAAATCCAAACAATTTAAGAAACCAAAGCCAGCCCCCAAGTCTGCATGAAGGTGCGGCCCTCATTCCAGCTCAGCTAGTAGGGGGCAGATTAAGATTCTTCTGAAACATTTGGGCAGATTCTGTCCAAAATCAATGGATTCAGAGTATTGTCTCTCAAGGGTACCGAATAGGATTCAGAGTAAGACCTCCTGCGAGAAGGTTTTTTCTATCAGGCATCCCAGTAAATCCAGTAAAGGCTCAAGCTTTTCTGAAGTGTGTTTCAGACCTGGAGCTTTCAGGGGTAATCATACCAGTTACATTTCAGGAACAGGGTCTGGGGTTTTATTCAAATATATTCATTGTCCCAAAGAAAGAAAATATTTGTTCCATGTTAAAAGAAGTGTTGATTACATTGGATATTGAGGAAACTAGTCCTCTTGATATTAAAACTAGTAGACATTTAAATTCTGTTTATAAACCTCATCTGGTTACCACAGATGTTTTTCCAGTTCCTGATGCTATTTCTGATATGATTTCTAAGGAATGTAATAGGCCTAGTACTTCTTTTATTCCTTCTTCAAGGTTTAAAAAAATGGTATCATTTGCCTATGGAAGATAGTTCTTCTTTTAAAGACCCTTTAGATAGGAAACTTGAATTTTATCTAAGGAAAGCTTATCTATATTCTGGTCATCTCCTCAGGCCTGCCATTTCTATGGCTGATGTTGCAGCTGCATCAACATTTTGGCTGGAAAGTTTAGCGCAACAGGAAACGGATCCTGATTTGTCTAGCATTGTTCGCTTACTTCAACATGCTAATCATTTTATTTGTGATGCCATTTTTGATATAATCAAAATTGATGTTAAATCTATGTCTTTAGCTATTTTAGCTAGAAGAGCTTTGTGGCTTAAATATTGGAATGCGGACATTGTATCTAAGTTTAGATTACTATCTCTTTCTTTCCAAGGTAATAAGTTATTTGGTTCTCAGTTGGATTCGATTATTTCAACTGTCACTGGGGGAAGGGAGTTTTTTTGCCTCAGGATAAAAGACCTAAGGGTAAATCTAAAGCTTCTAACTGCTTTTGTTCCTTTCGACAAAATAAGGAACAGGAACCTAATCCTTCCCTCAAAGAATCTGGTTCCAATTGGAAACCTTCTTCAAGTTGGAGTAAATCCAAACAATTTAAGAAACCAAAGCCAGCCCCCAAGTCTGCATGAAGGTGCGGCCCTCATTCCAGCTCAGCTAGTAGGGGGCAGATTAAGATTCTTCTGAAACATTTGGGCAGATTCTGTCCAAAATCATTGGATTCAGAGTATTGTCTCTCAAGGGTACCGAATAGGATTCAGAGTAAGACCTCCTGCGAGAAGGTTTTTTCTATCAGGCATCCCAGTAAATCCAGTAAAGGCTCAAGCTTTTCTGAAGTGTGTTTCAGACCTGGAGCTTTCAGGGGTAATCATACCAGTTACATTTCAGGAACAGGGTCTGGGGTTTTATTCAAATATATTCATTGTCCCAAAGAAAGAAAATTCTTTCAGGCCAGTTCTGGATCTGAATTTTTTTTATTCAAATCTATTCATTGTCCCAAAGAAAGAAAATTATTTCAGGCCAGTTCTGGATCTGAAAATTTTGAATCATTATGTAAGAGTGCCAACTTTCCAAATGGTGACTTTAAGAACTATTCTGCCTTTTGTTCAGCAAGGGCATTATATGTCCACAATAGACTTACAGGATGCTTATCTTCATATTCCGATTCATCCAGATCATTATCAGTTTCTGAGATTCTCTTTTCTAGACAAGCATTACCAATTTGTCGCTCTGCCGTTTGGACTAGCGACAGCTCCAAGAATCTTTTAGAAGGTTCTCGGTGCCCTACTCTCTGAAGTCAGAGAAGGGGGTATTGCTGTATTTCCTTATTTGGACGATATCTTGGTACTAGCTCAGTCTTTACATTCTGCAGAATCTCACACAAATCAACTAGTGTTGTTTCTTCAAAGACATGGTTGGAGAATCAATTTACCAAAAAGTTATTTGATTCTTCAGACACGGGTCACCTTTTTAGGTTTCCAGATAGATTCAGTGTGCATGACTCTGTCTCTAACAGACAAAAGACGATTAAAACTGGTTTCAGCTTGTCAGAACCTTCAATCTCAGTCATTCCCTTCAGTGGCTATGTGCATGGAAGTTTAAGGTCTCATGACTGCAGCATCAGATGCAATCCCCTTTGCTCGTTTTCATATGAGACCTCTCAAGCTTTGTATGCTGAACCAATGGTGTAGGGATTATACAAAGATATCACAATTAATATCCTTAAATCCCAATGTTCGACTTTCTCTGACTTGGTGATTAGATAACCATCGCATAGTTCAAGGGGCCTCTTTCAGGTTGGGGAGCTGCCTGGGGATCTCTGACAGCACAAGGGGTTTGCAAAGAGGCAAGGTTACCAATCAATATTTTAGAACTCCATGCTATCTTCAGGGCTCTTCAGGTGTGGCCTCTGTTGAAGAGAGAACCATTCATTTGTTTTCAGACAGACAATATCACAACTGTGGCATATGTCAATCATCAGGGTGGGATTCGCAGTCCCCAAGCCATGAAAGAAGTATCTTGGATACTTGCTTGGGCGGAATCCAGCTCCTATCTAATTTCTGAATTATCTGCTCTTTCTTGTGAATCTCCTTTTCTGATTTTCCATCAGGATAAGGCAGTTTTGCGGACTTCATTTAAATTCTTACCTAAGGTTGTGAATTCTAACAACATTGTGTCCTAATCCTAAGAATTCTTTTGATAAATCCTTGCATACTTTGGATGTGGTAAGAGCTTTGAAATATTATGTTGAAGCTACTAAAGATTTCAGGAAGACTATTAGTCTATTTGTTATCTTTTCTGGTTCTAGGAAAGGTCAGAAGGCTTCTTCCATTTCCTTGGCATCTTGGTTAAAGCTTTTGATTCATCAGGCTTATTTGGAGTCGGGTCAGGCCCCGCCTCAGAGAATTACAGCTCATTCTACTAGATCAGTCTCCACGTCGTGGGCTTTTAAGAATGAAGCTTTAGTTGATCAGATTTGCAAAGCAGCAACTTGGTCTTCTTTGCATACATTTACTAAATTCTACCGTTTTGATGTATTTGCTTCTTTGGAAGCAGTTTTTGGTAGAAAAGTTCTTCAGGCAGCTGTTTCAGTTTGATTCCTCTGCTTATGTTTTAAGTTTTTTTTCTTTCATTTTTGAGAAAAAACTTTTTTTTTGTTTGGTTGTGGATTAAATTTTCTCAGTGGAAAATGGCTGTTATTATTTTATCCCTCCCTCTTTAGTGACTCTTGTGTGGAGTTCCACATCTTGGGTATTTTTATTCCATACGTCACTAGCTCATGGACTCTTGCCAATTACATGAAAGAAAACATAATTTATGTAATATTTCATATTGGCAAGAGTCTACCCTTTTTATGCTGGTTATGATTTTTTTTGTATAAAGCGCAATTATTTCCAAATTCCTTTGTTGATGCTTTTTACTCCTTTCTTTTTCACCCCACTACTTGGCTATTCATTAAACTGAATTGTGGGTGTGGTAAGGGGTGCATTTATAGGCATTTTGAGGTTTGGGAAACTTTGCCTCTCCTGGTAGGATTGTATATCCCATACGTCACTAGCTCATGGACTCTTGCCAATATGAAAGAAATTAATTTATCAGGTAAGTTCTTACATAAATTATGTTTTTAGAGCATAGAATACAATTTTATATGTGTGAAGATTATATGAAACGCTTATTTCTTTTACAGTCTTTTGGTCAAGGTCAAAAGTCAGAGGGGGTGTCATACTTTCAAAGATTATTGCAGATGTACTTGTTTATAGCAATCAATAACAAAACTATTATTGAAAGGTTATTGCAATTTCATGACATTTGCTACTATCGCTCAAAAGTCACACACTTATCCTCTGGGCTGGCATTTTCTTCTGACATGTAATGTATGCAGATGTTCCCACACTGCTGAGTGACACTGGAAAAATCTTGGTGTTCAGCTGACTTTCTTCACTACAAGTTCATCTTGGACTCCTGTTATTCTGCCCTTAACCTCTCCAAGCAGGATTATTTCTCTACTCTTATCTCTATTCTCCTATTACAACTTCTCTCTCAGCTCAAGATTTTGCCAGCAACTTCAACAAAATTGATTCCTTTAGAAACTAAATCATCTTTCAACATAATAACAATCTTCAACCCCGTCAAAAGCTCACAATCAACCCAAAACCCACAAAGCCATAAATTTAGCTCCTTCACCCCTGTTACTGAGGAAGAAGTTTCTGCCCTTATACTGTCCTTTCACTACCTGTCCATTAGTTCTCATCCCCTCACAGCTGCTACCCTCCCTCTATTCTACCCTCTTCTACCCTTACCCTTATACTCACACACATTTTCAAACTCTTGATCAGCACTAGTATATTTCCCTCATCTTTAAAACATGCTGTTTACTGGTTACACCTATCTAGTTACACCTATCTTTAAAAAAAACTTCTCTTGATTTAACCTCCTCATCCAACATTCACCCTATTTCCCTACTCCCCCTTGCCTCAAAACTTCTAGAAAGTTAGTATATACACGTCTATCAAATTTCATTACATTAATCTCCCCCCACTGCAATCTGGATTTTGTCCTAACACTAAACAGAAACAGAAGCTACCTACTTACAGCAAAATCGAAAGGCAACTTATGTCTGCTAATCTACTGATAATCCTCCATGATCTATCTGCAGCCTTTGATACTGTTGACCACACTCTTTTGTCTAACTGTACCTTTAGTGTAGCCTTCACTAGTGCATTATCTGCCCCTTTCTGTTGGGGTACTACAAGACTGTTTTTCTGTTCTCAATCTATTCATCATCATTAGGTTCCTTAATAAATTTCCACGGGTTTCAATATCATGTGTATGCAGATGACTCTCACATCTACCTCTCTGCACCAGACCTATCCCTTTCCTTGCTAACTTACAGTATGTCACTAACTGTCTCTCTCATATCTCACCTTGGATATCCTCTCAATATCTTATACTAAATCTCTCCCAAACTGAACACCTTATTTTCCCACCTTCTTCCCAAATCTCCACTCCCATTTTTCTATAACTGTTGATAATTCCATTATTACCCCAACCCCGCATGCCTGATATCTTGGCATCGCACTTCTCACATCCAGTCTTTAGCTTATTCCTGCTGCTTCCACCTTAAAAATATCTACAAATTTAAAAATGTCCCCACACAAAATACAGCTAAGATTTTATATCACTCTCAAATTCTTTCCTGCCTTGACTACTGCAACTCCATCCTCTCTGGTCTCCCTAGCTGCAGTCCAGCTCTTCAAAATCCATAATGAATGCCTCTGCCAGGCTCATCTTCCTTACATGTCACTCTTCATCTGCCAATCCCTTCACTGGCTTCCTCTAGCCTCCAGAATTAAACACAAAATTATGACTCTGACATACAAGGCCTTCAATGGCACTGCTCCCCCCCATATCTCAGACTTTGTCTCCAGATACTCTCCCTCCCAACTCCTTCACTCTGATCACAACCACCATCTCTACTCCTCTCTTGTTACCTCCTCCATTTCCCGTCTACAGGACATTTCCAGACAATTTTGTGGAATTCTCTGCCTCACTACATGAGACTCTCCTCTAGTTTTTAAAGTTTCAATTTCTCCCAAAAAACTCTACTGTTCAGGGATCCATACAACATACACTAACCCTTTCTAACCTCAGTTCATCTCCTGCTTTGTTATCCCATTAAACCACCTAAGCATGTAAGCCTACAAGCCAAGCTGTTTGTAGATCACCTTCATGAGAGCTGACTACAGTAGTACAACTCTTAGGGCTCTATTTATCATTCATTTTAGAATTACGACTTTCAATTCTCCTATGAACTCGCCGCATCTCGCCCTTGCAAAGGCGCACATGTGCACCAATATTTATCATTAAACCAGTAGTATTTTATCGCTGATTTCCATTGTCGAGATGCGGCGGATTATTGATAAATCTCGCCGCAATTTTTTAAAATGCGCCTTATTTATCATTAAAACAGCTTTCAATGTCGATTATTTCGAGCCAATAATGTTAATATCTTTTTTTTTAATTTTATTTTTATCCTTTTTTTTTAAATAACTAATATAATACTTTTCAAAAAATTTTAATCCATTTGAATATTATACTTTTTAAAAAAAAATTAAATCCATTTTAATATAATCTGCCTTGCATTACATCAATATTGACTGCATTACTTCCTCAATATATACATATTTATTTTTAAAAGATATATATATATGCATGTATATTTTTTTAGTTCATAGCTGACATGATCCAAGCACCCTTGGCATGACCCACATGACTATTTCAAAAGTGTTTCTAGGGACAGTAAACTATTGCCATTGTACCTTTATTAATATATTTTTTTTTTTTTTAATTTTTTTTTTTTTTATTAGGGAAAAAACAAATCATACATGGTGTCATGCTGTCTTGAGCCAAAAAAGTTACAATGTAACATAAAAACTTCCATATATATGTATTCCAACATCATACAAACAACAAAAAATAACCAAAAATAAATTCAAAACATAAATACACAAGACAGCAATTAACATCATCTCTACTGTAGTATTACCATAACGCAGCTTTTATACTATTTCCTGATCAAAATGTTACTATACTATATATTATAGATTCCCTACTTATTACAGGGATAGACCAAGGGTGTATTGGAACACTGTAGAAAAAAGACCCAGAAGAAAAGAAAGAAAAAGAGAGAGAGGAGAAGGACGAACAAAGAAGAAAAAGAGAGGGAGAAAAAAAAAAAAAAAAAGAGGGGAAAGGGGACCCCAACACCCCCCGCTCTCGATAATCCTCACCCCGACCCCGTCATAGGTGGGTCCACTGGGCTTTTTAACCATCTCTATAATTCCTTATCCACGAATGAGGGAATATTCCAAGTATTACCAGTTCAGAAAAACTGATCGAAGAAAGGAAGGGGGACAAAATTTGCTTCTGGACCGGAGTTGGGAATGTTGTGATCACGGAGGCCCAACCAATCAAAAATTTTTTGATTCTGGACTCCTTTACCTGTTGTAATTGAAATGATTCATAAATAATCTGTTCTCTAATACCTTTCAGTATAGAAGCCAAACTAGGAGCTTTAACAGACTTCCAGTTCTTAAAAATAATATGTCTAGCAGTAAGTATGATAATATTAACTATGCGTCTGTCTATATTCAATCTGACATCAGTGACCAAAAAAAGAATGTCTTCTAGAGAAAGGGAGTGCGATATCTTAAAAACTCTGTTTACCCAAGATTGTATTTTATACCACAACTGTCGAATCTTTGGACAAAACCATAACATATGAGCCAGATCCGCACATGGGCATGAACATCTGTAACAGGCTGCACCTTGTTCTGGATAGAATCTGGATAATTTAGCTAGCGTTAGATAAAGATTGTTGATTAATTTTAGATGAGATTCTTTCCAGCCAACTGATATAGGATTGCTAGAAGCCTGAGAGAGGCTGAGTACAATCTTCTCTGTATCAATTGTTTCAATAGTCGACCTCCAAGAAGCACATAGTTTATCCATAGCCAGAGTACCTTGTTTGGACAGCATTACATCATAAATTAGAGATATAGATGCCTCTCCCCCTCTAAATTTCTGGATACACATCTTCACGTCTGACCAATCAGATGTGAAAGAAGCGTACCATTTCTGAGATGTGACATAATGTCGGATCTGGAAATACGCATATTGATTCCTATATGGAAGAGCAAACTTTTGACACAAGGTGGTCCACGGATGGATTCGGAAATCAGGAGTCAACAGTTGAGATATATCTTTAAGCCCCTTCTCTCGCCAATTTTTAAACACCATCTGCTCTATACCCGGAAGAAAGAGTGGGTTACCCATAATCGGCAGGAATTCAGAAAATGCAGGATCAATTTGAAGAGCATGACCAGCTTTATGCCAAGCAGATATTATATTCTTAAATGAGCACAGTTTCTTAACATGTATCGGTAAATTTGAAGATGCGCAGTGCAAGAGAGCACACAAAGAACAAGGAGAAACCACGTGTTCTTCAAGAGCATGTGACGAGACTATATTAGATTGGGCAATCCAATCAAATGCATATTTCAATAAAGTTGCCAAATTATAAAATTTGATATTTGGAAGAGCCAACCCAGCTGCAGGGAATTTATTGATCAATCTCTTAATTGATAAGCGCGGCTTTTTGCCTTTCCAAATAAATTGAGAAAACCAAGACTCCATTTTCTTTAAATCTTTATTTAATATATATAATGGCAGGTTTTGCAACAAATATAAAATACGCGGAAAAATTAATGTCTTGATTACACTTATAGAAGCTGAAATAGAAAGCGGAAAGATCCTCCACAACTGTAAATCATCTTTAATCTTCTGGAAAAGGGGTAGAAAGTTTTCCTGATACCAGAATTTAGGATTTTTATTAATATCCAGACCCAAATATTTGATGCTTCTTACTCTTCTGAATTTGGTTACGGTTACCTTCCCCTCTTCCGGACCCAGCCACATTATTTCACTCTTATCAATATTAATCTTATATCCTGAAAAGGAGCTAAATTCCTCCAATACCTGAACTATTTCTGGAATAGCGATCGCAGTATTCTGGATAAATATTAACATATCGTCTGCGTATAATAAAAGTTTTAAACTTTGCGTTCCAAGTGGAATCCCCTTTAATGCATCTCTTAACCGAACTGCAAGAGGTTCTAGCGCAATATTAAAAAGAAGGGGGGACAACGGGCATCCCTGCCTCGTTCCCCTTTGTAAAACAATTGGCGCCGAGATAGTTTGATTGATCAATAGAAACGATCTGGGATTCTGATATATTTTCCTAATAATTTTAACAAAGTTATCTGAAAAGCCGAATTTAGCGAGTGTAGAGAAAAGATGCGACCACGATATACTATCAAACGCTTTGACAGCATCTAAAGTTAACACAGCCCGGTCTTCTATGCCGCTATCCATTCTAAGTGGCTCACTATTCCACATATAATCCACAAGCGTAATTAATTTTCGAATATTTTTCGTCGGATTACGAGCGGTCATAAATCCTGTCTGGTCAGGATGAATAAGATTATCCAGACAACATGAGAGTCTGGCGGATAAGACTGACGCTAAAATTTTATAATCAGCGTTAAGCACTGAAATTGGCCTATAAGAAGCAGGGTCCATAGGATCTTTGCCTTTTTTTAAAATTAAAGAAATATTAGCAGCTGTAAAGAGGTTAGAGATAGGATTATCGGAAGAAAAGTAAAAATTGAAAAGTTTTACTAATATGGGAGTAATTTCCTCAGCTAATATTTTATAATACTCTGCGGGTAGCCCGTCTGGGCCTGCTGCTTTACTCATCTTTGCAGCTTTTATTGCAGTAATGATCTCTTCCTTATTAAAAGGTGCATTCAACCTTCCCAGATTTTCTGGTTGTATTCTAGGCACCTTGGTCTTAGACCAAAATTTTTCTTGTTTCTCTAAATCAGCAGGGACCTCCGTATAAAGCTGTTGATAGTATAAAGAAAAAGCGTTAGATATATCCTTAGTCTCATTATAATGGGTTCCCTCTACCTGGATAATAGGAATAAAATTTCTCTTATTCCTAGTTTTAACCAATCTGGCAAGATTTTTTGCCGAACAGCCGTGAAAACTTCTAAAGCGTAGATTAATTTTGTGCTCTTCTTCATGATGTTTTTGTAATAGAAATGCCTCTCTCTCTTTTTTCATTTCAAGATATTTAGACCAATTATGCATCGAGCGACTCAAATAATAATTTCTAAAAGCATTCCTGACTTGATTCGTTAATTGGACTTCCTGGGCTCTTTTTTTCCTGTTAAAAGTAACCATGTAGCCTTTAATGGCGCCTCGTATGACCGCCTTAGATGCCTCCCAGAAAGTTTCAATTTTCTGTAAATGGGCAATATTAAATAGACAAAAATCCTTGAAGCTCTGTTTTAACCAGAGTGTGAATCTGGGATTATTCACAAGATAACGGGGAAAGAAAAATGCAGAACCTTTCATATTAGACATAATCTGTCTATTCAAGACTAGAGAAATAATAGCATGATCTGTAACTACAATTTCTCCAATTACGGCCTCTATTCGCCCAATAGATAAACCCTCTGATATAAGAAACATATCTATTTGCGAGAAAGTTTTATGAACTTTAGATTCACAAGAGAACTGTCGATCGTCAGGGTTAAGATTCCGCCAGATATCTACCAGTTGTAGCTTTTGATAGAATTTACTAAAAGGTTTAGAGCATCTCCTATTCTCTGAGACATTCCTTTGTGAGAAACGGTCCAGCTCCAGACACATGGTCACATTAAAATCGCCCCCTATAATCAGATTCTGCTTAATGAAAGGAAATACTTTAATTTTAATTTTGTTCCAAAATTCAATTTTAAATTTATTAGGAGCATATATATTACAGAGAATAAACTCCTCATTATTAGTGACAATACGTAGGATAATATATCGGGCGTCCACATCTATTTCTCTATCAGAGATTTTATAATCTAAGGATTTATTAATTAATATGGCAACACCACATTTCCGTCTTATGGCATCCGTGGCAACAACCTCCCCAACCCATTTAAACTTCAATTTATCAGCTTCCTGTTTACTTAAATGAGTCTCCTGTAAAAATGCGATATCAGGCTTCTCTTTTGCTAAAGTTTTAATAATTAATTTACGTTTGAGTGGGGAAGAAATTCCTCCCACATTCCATGACACTATTTTAAGCTGCATCGCAATTTAAAACTCCAACCTACACGACCTTCTTTGACGGGGGGGTGGAGGGAGCGGGGGGGGGGGGGAAGAGGAAGGAGGAAGAAGAAGGAAGGAGGAGGAGAAGAAAAAAAAAAAAAAAAAAGAAGGAGGGGGGGGGGAAGTCTCTAAATTGTTACTAAAAAAAGCAACAACTTTAATTTCATTTCTATCTTCCTTAGAACTCTGCATTAATTCTGCACTTAACTATAAGCAAAGCTATAGTACTCAGCCCTAACTGTCAGTTAATAACTTTTTCACCTCCACAACCTCACGATAAGTTCTTCTAGCCCCGCTTTGATCAACAACAATTATATTAGCAGGGTAACCCATCCATGCATTGAATCCTTTATTAATTAGTTGCGAGCAATACGGTGCCATTAGTTTCCTTCTCGTGGAGGTTTCTACCGAGTAATCCTGGAATAACAGGATTCTGTTATTCCCAAACAGTAAGGGATCGGTTCTTTTTTTAAATAACCTTAACATCTCAATCTTATCCTGAAAATTTAGAACCCTAAAAATACACATTCTGTTTTGGGGCATACCGTCAGGCTGAGATTTTTTAGAGCCGGTTCTATGCGCTCTTTCTATAGCAATTGGAAGCTGGTGTTGGGGGAAACCTAATGCTTGAGGAAGTACAAATGATGTAAATTGGAGAAGATCTCCAAATTCTGCAATTTCAGGGAGACCGATTATTCGGATATTATTGCGCCTGGAACGATCTTCCAGATCGTCCAGACGCAATTGCAATTTATTAATTTTAGCCTCCTGTTTATTTATGACTGAATCTTGTACATTAACTTGATCTTCCACTTCAGACACTCTGTTTTCGACCTCTTGCATTCTTTTTGAAAATTGTTTGACTTCTGTGGAAAGATTAGCTATTACTGCTGAGATTGAACTTAATTCGGTCTTAATAATCTCAAACTGTGGGTTAAATAAATCTGTTAAATGGGTGATTAACAACTGAGTGTCACAATTAGTAGGCAATATCTCATTAGAGCTATTTAGGCTTGGGTCAGCCTGCTTCATTTTTTTATCTTTACCTCTAACAGGCATTTTTGGGTGAAGAAGCCTTGGCTTGTGTGATAAATCTTTCCATATAGGAAAAATGGGTATGGTGCAATCAATATATATAAAGAGAAAAAAAAAAAAAAAAAAGAAAAAAAGAAAAAATAGTGAACTATCTTGCAAGGTGACTATGAAAAAAAAGAAAAAACATCAACCTACTTAGTTGTGTTTTGAAGGTGTATATACAAAAACCATGTATCCAGCTCTCCTAAATCTCCTATCCTAGGAGAAATACAAAACTGAAATGGAATGTGAAAACCAAACAAGTGAAATATAAATTAGTCTAAAAGTGTATTAGGACAAAAAAAACCTTTGATAGCTCTCCTTCTAAGGGAGAGAACGTGCCGTGATTATTACAAAAAAAATACCTATTGGGTAAAGTAATTTATGTTCTATTACCTCCTCACAATGATGAGCCCAATATGAGGGCAGGGCAACTCCCTGTTACCCTGCTGGAATCAGACCCCACAATTAGCTAGGTCTCATACAAAAAGAAATGCAACATTATTAACATGTCATTTAAACAATAGTTCCTTCTTAAGTTCTATTACTTTAAAGCAAATGCAAAAATATAACAATACCTATAGCCAACCTAAATCAGTAGCTCCAAAAGAGGAGGCCAGATAAAGCAGCCCCCTGTATTTATGTTGGGTTATATACAACTAGCATCATTTTAAACTAAACAGCCCAAAAGACAGCTTACTTAAAAAAATGGGGAAAGAGAAATACAAGGTTCTAAACAGCTGCTCTTAGGTGGACATTAAATAATAGCTGAAAACAGTATCCAATAAGGAACAATAAGTCAGTTTATCTTGACTTCTCTTAGTCCCAAATAGAAAAGTTAGGTAGATTTGGAGAAAGTTTCTATTGATCAAAACAAAGTTAATTAGCAAATGAATATTCACAGCGTCCCTTATCGGATCAGACCATAGTGCCGCACTGTAATCCCTCCAAACGCAGCAAGAGCCTTGGGCAATAGTAAGAACACAGTACCTGGAAGCTGATCTCTTAGACCGATAACCGCTGCTACCTCTGGACGTACCACTCTCACTGGACCCGCCCAGGACTCAGGATACCCTGCAAGGACCGGACAAGCGTTTTGGTTCCGGTATGTGTTACTCTGGCTGCCGCCCTTCTCTCAGCGGGGTCACCTTCAGCTTCTTCACCGACTCCTCAGCAGGAACCGCAACACCAGTAGCTGCTACCTTCTCTGGGCGCACTACTCTCACTGGTCCCGCCCAGTACTCAGGAGACCGCAACAGCCACCGGTCAAGACTTTCGATTTCGGTCTGTATGCTTTAGGTGCCGCCCTCTTCTCGGCGGACTCCTTTTCAATATACCCTCCGACTCCTCGGCAGATACAACCATACACCCGGCCAACCAGGCTGCCAGGTGGGATATCAGATAGGATACCAGTCTTCCCGGTAAGTCTGCAACAGCTTATTTCTTCAGTGTAAGAGCCAGGTATACCGAATGTTCTTAATAAGTTCCCAGAGCGGCAGATAAGCAGTTGATACAGGGCTCCAATCTAGCCAGTACATCAATGTCCGGACTCCAGCCCACAAAGCCGCCAAAGTTCAGCTGTCACATAGGCTCTTTCCCATCAGATATACTCAACATATGTCCTGTTAGGGAGGCCTGAAGAAAGGTTTGAAAACCAGTGAGAACTTCCGTTGGGGGAGGTGCTGTGTAGTTCACCTGTACACTAGCACACCTGCGTGGTGAGAGAACGCTGTCTCCCCACTTCCAGCTACTTGCCCTGGAGAGCTTGCCAGGTTGTGTGTAGCACTGAGCGAGGCCATTGCCCGCTGGAGTATTCAAGTTCACCGTAGCCGAGGAGGCTGGCAAATCCTTTGCCAAGTTTTTTTAAACATTCTCTGGGGTCTTACCCTGCAAGCTCCCACAAGGAATGTCTTCTGATCTATATTAGTTAGAGTCGGAGGAAGATGTATGAGCTACAGGTAGCTATGGCAGCTTGAAGGTGGCAAATCAATTGTCTTACCTTTATTAATATTAATACAATTTTACATTTCTTTTCTGGTGAAATGTCTTTTTTTTAAATAATCTTATTTTAAACTAAACATAGTTCATATGCTAATTTCATGGCTGCCTCTTATCACAGGCTTTTGAAATATCTTTTCAAAAGAGTTTGAAATCACACGTTGGCCATATAGATAACACTCTGTTCAGGCACTGGGGTTACTACACAATGCTAATGCAAGAGAATAGATAATAATCAGTCATAGTCATGTCACCAGTGAGCTGGAAGAAGTCCAAGGTAACCACAGATTTAAAAAAAAAGTGTATTAATATAACTGAGTTGTTAATGCTAAACATTAAACTCACAAATAAAGTGAATATCAATCTTTTGCAAACAATAAAAAAATAGATAGTAGACTGTCCCTTATTCAATCTCATACATTGTTATATTGATTTCAGTGTTATGTTTATAATAATTTATCTGGACACCAATACACGGTTAAACATAAATATTTTTTTTTTTTTTTAATTCTCTTTATTAAAAGGAAACAAAGCAATTACAACAATCTTATGCAGTTTCTTTTTTACAGAGTACAACACATTTGATTTATCATTACTTATGCCATGTTTCGGAAGAAAGTAACGTTGCTTGAAATAGTATGTTCTGAGAGTAAAGTCCATCTCTCTTATATGTGTTGCTGGATATATGCCTTGTTCCTTCATAATTTTTTCCAATAGTCAAAACAAACATAAACAAATAATTTCTAACAACTATTTACATTGTAATCCTAGATCTTTAACAATGGTTTCTTTGGTGTTTCTGTTCTTAGCTACAAACTCAGCGTGAGGGAGGTGGAAGAGGGGGAGGGAGGGGGAGAAGACAGACACAGGAGGGGAGAAGAAGGAAGAAAGGGGGAGTAGAGAGAGAGAGAAAAAAAAAAAAAAAAAAAAAAGGAAACCCCGTTATGTGAGTAGACCATTGTCCTGTTGGTACATGGTTACTGTCATCTCAAAACAGCATTACTTCCGAGAATGCACTCTCTTGTTCCATCCTCCCTATGGAATGTCTCCCCTCCTCCATGTTAGTTTGCAGCATTGTTTCTAGGTGTGTAAATGGTTTAAGTATCTGATTTTGTATAGATGAGTCCAATGTGTCTATATATATTTTCCATTTTTTAAGAAAGGGACGCAGTCTGCTTTTTGTGTCAAGTCTGGCGTCATATTGCTCCACGAAAAGTTGTTTGAGTAGCAAATGTTTCAATTGTGCCATTGTCGGTGCTTGTCTAACAATCCATCTCTTAAGGATGCACTGTCTGGCAAGAATTGTGTATAGAGTGAGGAATTTATGTAGCCTTTTATGTGTATCATCCCATTTAAACAGGAAAATTTCTGTCTCCGTGAATTCAATTTCTATTTTAAGTGTGAGTTTCAGCCAGTATTGACATTGCCCCCAGAATCTCCTGACCTTTGGGCAAGTGTAAAAATAATGATGAAAAGATGGGGCTGGTAGTCTGCATTTAATACAATGGTTTGGGATTTCTTTGTCCCACTTAGATAGTCTATGTGGTGTGATGTAATCCATGTGTAAAACCCTAATTTGTGTTTCCCTTTGTGATACCGCTAGTGTTGCCTGTCTGTTTTTTTCCAGGCTTTCTTTAACATCCTGTATTGTGGGTTCCACCGAAAAGGCGGAGACATGTCTTGACAACAGTTTTGTTAGGATCCTAGATTCGTTTTGCTGTATCAGGCGTTTGTAAATGTGGGATAGCGAGAATGATCCCGCACGGAACAGGGCTTGTGCTATTGCAAAAGGCGAAGCTTCCCAAAACCTTTCATTGGAAGACTGCAGTGATCCCACATAGTGTCTCAGCTGCAAATAGGCATAGAAATGTTCATTTGGAATGTGAAATCTGGTTTTGAGATCCTGGAACGATCTGACTGTATGTGACAGTGTATCCAGTGTGTCTCCCAGTACCTTTAGTCCCATTCCCTCCCATATTCGGAAGGGTTCTTGATCCATTCCAGCCGGGAAGTCTGGGTTTCCCAAAACCGGGATAAACCTGGGCGAGGGGGAGTCGTTTTTTAAATATTTGTGAATTTTGTGCCAGGCCTTTAGTGGGTCTCTGTATGACACATTATTGAGGATTTCAGTGGGGAGGGTTCTACCGTTCCCATAGGGCAGATATGCCAGTGAGATGGGGGCTACTATCGCCCTCTCAAGTTTATCATCCCCAAAGTGGGCTGTACCTAGTTGCCAGTCTATTACCATCCTGGCCAACGCTGCCCAATTATATAGTTTTAAATTCGGAAGGGCCAGTCCCCCTGCAGAATAAGGGAGTTGTAATTTTTCCATTGCTATCCGTGGTTTCCCTTTTTTCCAGATGAACCGTGATATTGCCCTAGATAAGAGGCGCGTATCTGCATTAGTCAAGAGAAATGGTAGCATATGCATTGGGTATAATATTTTGGGTAGTATCGTCATCTTAATCAAGTGAACTCTACCCGATAATCCCAAGGGGAGGTCAAGCCAATTTGACAGCTGGGAGGATAATTGCACACATTTGTTGGATATGTTTAATTTATAAATTTTTCCCGGGTCTCTGTGCAGATGTATGCCCAGATAAAGAAGGCTTTCCGTTGCTTCTACAAACGAGAAGTCATGAGTAGTGTGCTGATGCTTCCTGAGCCACAGCACTTCCGATTTGGATGTATTTATTTTGTACCCCGATAAGGAGCCAAACTCCTCTATCGTCTGAAGTATGACTGGGATGTGTGTTTTTGGGGAATCTACAAACAACAACATGTCGTCTGCATATAGTGCCAGGTGGAGAGGGACACTTCTAATGTTAATGCCGGGGAACACTCCCCTGAGTTTTGAGGCCAGAGGCTCCAGGGCTAGATTGAACAATAGTGGGGAGAGAGGGCATCCCTGTCTGGTGCCCCTCTGGAGATGGAAGTCCTCCGAGAATAGGCCATTGGATAGGACCCTTGCCACTGGTGAATCATAGATTTTGCCCAGTATGCCTAAAAAATGACCCTCGAATCCAAATCTATGCAGCGACTCCATCAGATGGGGCCACTCCACCCTGTCAAAGGCCTTCTCTGCGTCCAAGGACAGCAGGAAGGCCTCCAGGGCGGCTTTTGTCTGGTTTTCTTTCCCCTGTCTCCAATAGTGGTCCACCACCTGTAAGACTCTGCGGAGGTTTACCACTGACGTTCGTTTGAATATAAAGCCAGTCTGGTCTGGGTGGATCAGATCTGGCAGTATGGTTTTGAGTCTATTTGCCAGTAATTTTGTGAACAGCTTATAGTCCACATTCAAGAGAGAAATGGGTCTATAAGATTCCGGCAAGGAGTGATCCTTGCCTGGTTTGGGTATGAGTGTAATATTTGCCGCCATGAATTCTCTAGAAGGACGCAATTCCGTTTGCAAAAGGGAATTGAACAATTTAGTGAGGGTGGCAGTCAGCTGTGGCTGCAGAGCCCTATAAAATTCTGATGGTAGGCCATCTGGGCCAGGTGTCTTGCCCAGGGGCAAACTTTTCAGAGTGTTAGATAGTTCTTCATGTGTGATCGGGGCGTTCAGATTGTCTAATTGATCTGAGGAAATTTTCGGGAGGTTAATCGAGTCCCAAAATTGAGTCATCAATTCTCTAGGGGCTGGAGCCTGTTTCGTGTACAGATGCGCATAGTATTGTTCAAAACATCTCACTATGTCTTGCGAGGTGGTGTATGACCTGCCTTTCCAGCGCAGGGCGGCAACACCAACTCTTGCCGTCTGTGCTTTGGTTAGTGTGGCCAGCAACTTTCCCGCTCGGCTTCCGAATCTGTAAAGTCTGCCCGCCGTTTTTAATAAGCCCGATGCAGCCTGTTGATTCATGAATGTATCTAGCTCCGCCTTTGCTGATATGTAACTCTTGTATGTAGTTTCTGAGTTATTCTGAAGATAAAAGTGATATGCCTGTGCTAGCTGTTTCTGTAAAGTTCTGTGTCTGAGTTGTGTCCTATGTTTCACCTTAGCTGCATATGAGATAATATTACCTGCTAGCACTGTTTTAGCTGCCTCCCAGTAAAGTGTAATATTGTCTGTGTGGATAGCGTTGTCTGTTGCGTAGTCTGTCCATGAGTGCTGCAGGAACTTGATGAATGATTCCGATTTCATCAGGTAAGTGGGGAAGCGGAGTGTATTTCTGTTGGTGTATTGTCCACTAGTTCTCAACGTCAGTGTTACTGGTGCGTGGTCTGATATCAATATGTCGTGGATTTTGCAGTCCAGTACATGGTCGATCAGTTTGTTATCTATTAGAAAAATGTCTATCCTAGATAGTGTGTGTTTGGCTTTTGATAAGCATGTGAATTCCTTGCCTTCTGGATTGCGCAGTCTCCAGATATCACTGGTGCCGATATCTGTATCAAACATTTTAAATATTTTCATTTCATATTTCGCCTTATAATTTGCTTTAGGGTCTCTAATTTTCAGAGGCTCTAGCCATTGTCTATCGAGTGTATGAGTCGGGGAGATATTGAAGTCCCCCCAATTATCAATCTGGATCCCCAATGAGGTGCTAAGTGTTTTATCAGGTCTTCCCAGAATTTGGGATCCCTATGGTTAGGTGCATATATGTTGCAGAAAACATAGTCCACTGAGTCCACTGTCGCTTCCACTACCATGTATCTGAGGTTATGATCTAGATATGTGTTTTTTACATGAACGGTCAGTTTTTTCCCAAACAGTATTGCCAAGCCTCTGCTAGCCCTAGTGTGCGATAGAAAGACAACCTGATTCACCCATTCTCTGCGTAATTTTTGGTGTTCTGTGTCGGTAAGGTGCATCTCCTGTAGCATCGCAATGTCAGAACCTAATTTTTTAAGATGATTAAGTATTGCTTTACGTTTGATAGGTGTGTTGAGACCCCCTACATTCCAAGTTGTAACTCTAAATGGCATCTTTGTAAGTTAGGGTTATTTGGTCTGAAAAAAAAAAAAAAAAAAAAAAAGGAGAGAAGAGAAAAAGAAGGGGGGAGAGGTGAGGTAGTAGAGATACAGAGGGGCATAGATAGCACAGGAACAGAGTCTAAAGATCCGTGGTGCGGGAGAAAGCACAAGGCAGCATGACAATTCAAATATTATACAATACATTCTACAGATTGGTGTTATCTCAGAGCTAGCCTGTCCTGAATTATGTCTAATCCTAACGTTGGAGAATTACTTGGTCCATTGTGTACGTTCTCTAGATCTCGTTCAAGCTTTGATTCATGTTTGTGCCCATGCCCATGTTTCCCCCCTCCCTCCCTCCCCAACACCTGAGTCTGATGGTAATTCGACAATATCTTTTGTACAAGGTGCGTGAAGTGATCTGTTTGCCCTGAGCTGTCGCTGGTAAGCGATATAAGTATATTTGTGGATCTTCGCACTCTGGAGAAACAATCAAATATTGAGGTTTTTTTCTCCACCCTACACGGTGCTGCTTGTTATACCCTTTGGCAGATTGAGATGTGGTTTGGGTTATTACCATCCCCCACTCACTAAGTCTGCCTATGTGTGTAAGGTGTAGTATGAACATATGGATAAACACCGTTAATAAGTATAGTTCAGTTCTTTGTAACCTAAACATCAACAGTTGAAACAGTCTCAACCTATCTATATGTTTCATTTTTATCTTCACATCTTTTGTAAGGTCTGGCATGTGTAATAGTAAAGAACATTTTTTAAAACCTTTATAACTATTTAAACATAAAAACATCATTAACCAGTAAACATAAAACATCATAAAGTGGTACAACATTACCCTGGGGAGTTGGAGCAACCCCCCACCATACCAGTCCACCTTTGTGGCTCTCAAGCCACCATTTTTCCTATTATTGTAGAACACAAAGTTTTGCTTAAACATTCAAAGTCCCAATGGGGTTATCCAAGAGGACATCCATCTTCAGAATCGAATGAGCCTGGAGAGGCTGTATTAGCGTCTTCAATCTGAACGGTGTTGTTCTGTAGCTAGGAAGCTTTTCAAGGCTTGTGGCTAATGAAAACATTTAGTTCCATATGGCGTTTGTAGCCGGAGTTTCGCTGGAAACAGCAGGGCTACCTGCCTACCCTGCTCGTGCAGCATGGAGCAAAGTGGTGCAAACTATTTTCTTTGTTTAGTCACTTCTATTGAGTAATCCTGAAATAGGAGTAGTTTTGCATTTTCAAAAAGCGTCTCTTTGCGGGCTCGATAGGCTCTTAAGATTTTAAGTTTCTCTTGAAAATTTAGACATTTGAATATGACCTGCCTTGGCCTGTTCTGTGTCTGTTCTAGACCTCTTTCTGGGCCAATCCTGTGTGCCCTTTCCACATCTATTGGTAAGATGTCAGGGTGTAGTCCCAGAAGCTTAGGAAAGGTCAGCGCCACAAATTCTAGCAGGTCTTTGCCCTTGATGGACTCTGGGACTCCCACTAACCGGAGGTTGTTGCGCCGACTCCTATTTTCTAGGTCATCTACTCGGTCTTGGAGAATTTGTGTTTTCTTCACTAATTGTTTGATAGTTGTGTCAGCTGTAAGTTGTCTATCTTCCACATCTGAGATGCGAGTTTCAGCCGCGTTTATTCTAGCAGCAAATTGACGCACCTCACATGTAAGGGTGTCCACTCCCGCCTGTAGTGAGTCCATTTTAGGGAGGAAGAAGGATTTCAATTCCTGTAATAAAGCATTGTGGTCTAAACTAGTTGGGGTCTCTTGGCTTATTAAAGCTGATTCTTCTGTGTGTATTTCCGCTGCAAATTTGTGTTGTTTTTTGTTTTCAGCATTCTTTGCCCTGTGCGACATGTCTGCAGATGTCTTGGATGAGACTTTATGAAAATATTGATCTACTTTCATTGAAGTTCTGGGAGCTATAGCATAGATGTCAGTTTTTGTGTACGTTTCTGCAATATTATTATTCCAATCAGCCACCAATATAGTAACTTGCCAGATGAATGGAAAATTCAGTGGACAGAGTCACCAGCCAGATCCAAGACCTTGTTAGCTTACAGTTCTGGTCAAAGAAACAGGCTCAAAGTCTTTTTGTAGAAAGGTGGTATGTCTGTGGGGCCGGCTATAGTAGGTTATAATGTCACTGTTGGAGCCCACAGGTTCTTGCCATTCATATAGTTGTAAATACAGTTCAGAGCTTTATAATGATTGAGAGTGATAGGCCTCACTTAATCAGAGTGTGACGCAGTCAGTAGGGAGCTGCGTGGATCTGGCAGTTTCAGAGTTTGTGGACCAAGGTCTGAGTCTATATGAGTAAACAACGCTGCCCAAGCTTCAGTATGTGGGAGATTCTAACCTTATCCTGGCGACTTGTCCTGTTTGCATTAAAGGTAGAAAAGGAGGACAACGCGGCTCACCCGGATAATGCCTTTCGTTTAGGCCTCTGCCACGTGGGTGTCGCTACCTTCCCCTATGTTATGGTTGGGATCAGTAGTTTAATGCCTCCGGCCGGTTCTCCCCATAGATCTGATCAGCCCTCCACTCTGTACCCACTTGGCTCCGGAGACAGTTAGCGCTAGTGCTAATGCGTTGTGGACTGTCTAAACTTCCCTATTTCCGTCCCCGGTGTTATAGCCTTTTCTGTGCCCAGTCACCTCACCTTCCGATGTAACGGCACTCCTCCGGTACTTCTCCGCCAAAGGCTGTTTCTAGTGCCTGGGCTGTAATGTGAGGGGATATGACCCAGCAGGCCGCTGCTCCGTTCTGCACTTAGGTGGCGTGTGAGCCAAGATGGAGCGGCTCTAAGGTGCGGCACTTCTATTTTTTGGGCTCCCGATCGCTGGATCTGATGTTATGATCCACACACTCCTGTAAGTTGGTCGGCGCAGTCTTATACAGCCCGACAATAACTTTGCGTGCGGGGCTAGGCATTAAAATTAGGGTATTTGGGTCTAATTTTTGCTCCCATACACGGAGCTCAGCTTAGATGCATCTGCCCTTCAGGCCCGCCTACCGGAAGGATAAATATTTATTTTTTATCACAAAAATAAAAAAAAAATTTGGTCACATTATCAAAAATCAAAATGTATTGTTACATTTTTTCTATTTTAAGGCGCATTTCATGCAAACTTGAATAGTTTTCTTTGTCATTTTTCAGCTTTCTTTAATATCTCCAATAACTGTTTCTTGTTAATCAATATGTTTTGATCTTCAGGTACTGTATAAAATAAAGAATAAGGTTATTCTTATGTATTTTTAAATCCATATATAAACACATGTCTGATATACTCACCCCAGTCATAATTAATGGTATCAGAGGAATCATTTGAACTATTTTCCTCATGCACCTCTCTGTCCACCTCTTCTTCTTGCATCACTATATAAAATGAAATTTTAGATTTTACTCCCCTTGTGTATATTAAAAATAATTCATTATCCTTTTTTTTTTATTTCTCTCTCTCTCTCTCTATCTCTCTATCTATCTATCTATCTATCTATATATATATATATATATATATATATATATATATATATATATATATATATATATATATATATAATATTCGGTAGTACAATATTCTGTTATTACTAGAATTTTTCTAATATATTATTACTTACTATCTTCTAAATCGTCTTCCTGCACAAGCACTTGTTCTATTTCATAATCTTGTACCACTTCTTCTCTCTCCTCATTAATAATATTTCCCTCTCCATCTTGACGGTAATTCTCAACCTGAATTTCTGCATCATCTAAATGTATAACAAAACAAAGGTTTACATTTTAAATGAAATTTTTTTTTTATTATAAATGCAATAAAAAGTAATAAAATTAAGTTAACCTTCCAAATTCGGATTCTGAAGTTCTTCTTCCTCATTTGACTCATTTTCAATAATAGGCCTTGCCCTATCTTGTTGCCTTCTAATTACTAAAACACAAAAAAATTTCATTTTATTTCCAACATTGTATGGATCTATATATATATATAAATTATTACAATTTATAAATACCTGGAATATCATTTCCCTCCCTGTCCATAAACACCCTTGGCAAGGGGTCAGATTCTCCACCAGAACTTGAGGAATTGTCATCAATTGGACAGAGATATCTCGGTGCTCTACGGTTTTTAACTATTTAAAAATGTAAACAAATTAGTTGCACTTTTCAGATTATATAATGTAAAATCATATTTAATCTACAATTTAATAGAAAAGAAAAATTATTAATTTGTACATATCTTTTTGAAAAAGACCATATTTCCAATGTTAGAAATAGATTAGATAATCTGTCTAAAATGTTATTTTATTTTATCTAATCGCCTTAATACTAGTATGTGCACAACATACTTTCACACATTCTTTTCTTTTACAAACATCAAAAAAAAGTTGGCATATAATTCAGTATAAATAGATAAAAGAAAGAATCAGACATATTATAAAAACCGTGTCATTCTACAAGGGAGACAGTGTCTACTGTTGAATCCAAAGATTTACATCACTATCTCTTTTTAAACTTGTAAAGTAGAGAACCCAAACAATGTAAGTTAATTAACTTTAGAAACAACACTCAAGATAACTGTGAAAGTAAAATTCTATTAAAATGTGTTAGCCAATCACAATAGACAAATGTACAGCCATAAATCACCAGACTCTGAGCATATCTAGAATTTCTTTTCTCTAAGTGATTTCAAGAGATACAATAAAATTATATAACACAATTAAATTTGATATTTTTATAAAATAAATGTGTTTTCCAATGCACATGTTATGAAATTGTAAAAAATAAAAATGTTATACATACATTTCTGTGTAACATACATTTTAAAAATTAAATCTGGATTATGTCAAAGTCTTACATTTGCGCAGGTAACACAGGATAAGTGTCCTCAATTTAGATTGTCTCCTGTACAAATCATTGTAGCGTTTTAGGCATTGCTTTCTCGTTCTCCTCTGTCCAGATATACGCTTCACTCTTCTTACCATTTCACAGAGAATATTATTTCTCCTATCCTGGTCCAAGGTGTAAATTCCCCTTCTTTTTTTTGGAAAATATGTTTCCATTGTATATGAAATTATCAATAGTTCACCTATAGAGAATTTCCTAGATCTTGCCATCTTGCTGTGCTGATTTCTATTTCTAGGGTGTAGCCAAGTAACGGAACTAATTTCAATATAAAAATGCGCAATTACAAGTAATAAAATAATCCAATATTTTAAATCAATATTGATATAGATTTGTATTTGTATAAGTTTCAATCTATGTTTCAATATGTATTATAAACTTTTTGTAACTTTTAGTTACATCCTAAGCTTTTTAATCTTTATTGTATCAATTGTCTCTAATAGTTTCTAAGCAAACATTAACTTTTTACGGTACTGCAACAAATGTATTTTTTTTGCTAGTATCCAGCAAATATAACAATTGTTACTTTTACAGACAAAACTAACATGTAATAAGAATTTATATAAATATTTATTCAAATTACAATATTTACACATAACCAAACACATGACCGTTATTCATTTTAATTTTTTTTTATTTATAAATACTAATGCGACATAGGGATCTTTCCAGAAAAATAAAGTGCACGCCCTTTTTTCTCAACCTTTATGCACAAATTCTTTAAATTAGCTTGTAACTTTAATTTAAGTTTAGTTAAATTGTGGATACCATTTTGCGCACTTTAACTACTCATTTTTAAGATGGCATCATTGCAAGCAGGAAAGACAAAAAGTGGGAGAAGTGTGATGTTCACCCATCGTCAAAATTGTATTTTGGTGGAACAAGTGGTGGAACATTATGAGGAGATCATCGGCTACCAGGCAAGAACTGTTAACCCACAGAGAAAGCGGGCAATATGGACCCAAATCAGCACATCTGTGTCTTCAGAAGGTAGCTTTCCGAAGGATGTAAGGGCATGTCGTAAGAGGATTAACGACATCAGAAAGAACATAAAACAAAAAGGTATGCCAAGCAAAACAATCGGCTAAAGCAACAGGTGGAGGACCAGGATACAGGGCGGAATTGACTGATTTCGAACAAATTCTCTATGCCAGGATGGGGGATGCAGTTGTGGTCGGCCTGGATGTTCCTGGAGACACAATGGACTTTAGAGGTAAAATGTTTTTTTTATTATTTCTTTGTTTTTTTTGGGTGGGAGGTGTTCTTACATTTGTAGGTATATTGTGAATTTATAAATTTTTATTTATATTTAAGAACAAGATGAGGATGTCTGTGTGGGAGAGGAGGTAAATGCACAGGAGGACCAACCTTTTGTTCATGAAACTACGTCTCAGGAACCTCAAGCTTCAACTTCCCAAACAAATAGAGATCGAGAAGAAAGCGCATGTAAGCAATATAAAAAATAAATTATGTGTATATCATATCGTGAGTTTGTCAGAGGCTTTTCAAGTGCTGTTGAGATAGAAAGATGGATAACACAGGAGGGAAGAGAGATAGAAAGGAGGGGATAGAGATAGAAGGTGAGAGAGATAGACATCTCAAAAGAGAGGTGTGGGTGATGGAGAGAAAAAGAAAATGGTAGATAGAGAGAGAAAAGAGACTTTGCAGTGTTTGGAGATTGAGATCGCAAAACATAGGGTTAGAGGGGTGGGTGATGTATAGAGCAATGGGTGTGACTACTGTAATACCAGAAATTGCCCTTTTGAACGGGCATAATGAAAAGCAATATTAAGCCCAAATAAATAACCAAACAAAATATATATTCTTAACAAAATTATATAAATATAATGAACCTTGTAACGGAATTTAATTTGTAATCAAGCAAACAATGTTTGTATGGGTATTGAAATTCTTCGATGTTTGTATGGGTATTTGTTTGTATGGGTATTGAAATTCTTCGATGTTTGTATGGGTATTGAAAATATTTTATTTTGATATACATATTTTTATTTTGCGAGATTAAGGTTAATGTTCAAAACAAATTTGTTGTTCAATGATTGGAAATCTTTTCAAAGAACTGTTAAGTTATTTAAATTTTGAGTATCAACAATAATGTTTTGATACAAACCATTTAAATTTCGTTTGTCAATCAACCAAAAATTAATTTAAACTAGTTTTATCTCAAGGATAATTTACATTTTTCAAAGGCGATAGGATTTTAACGTAAAAAAAAACACATTTTGGATTCTATCATTCCTATCAAATTAAATGGTGCTTGATGCATAAATACCCTAGATTTGTTATCAATCAACAATATTTTTGAATTAACGCATGTGTACATAGAAATCTCAAAAATTGAAAATATAGTTTGTTAACCCTTTTATTTCTCAACAGGTGTTAGAGAATTGCTTCAAACTATGCAAGATAGTTCAATTGCATTATATGATGGTATGTATGGAAATGGTAAATTTTAAAGGTTAGATATGGTTGTTTTTATTTTATTTAATTTTTTTTTTATTTTATTTTTGTTTTTGAAGAAGAACAGGTCGAATTGACACTGCAACCACTAGTCGAGGACACCATCAATCAAGACGATGATGATGATGATGAGACACAAATACATGGTCACACACAGGAGGGACCAACACCACCTGATTTAAATACACCTGCTGCAAGTCCAATGGTCAACGAATCTGACATTGATGAAACAGCAGAAGAAGTCAGACAACCTCCAATCACAGAGCGAACAAATGACATACAGGCACTGACAGATATGGCATCCTCATTTAGACATGAACAAAATGCTTTTTTTAAGGAACTCATTGAATTACAGAAACAAAGGAACAATATTCTGAAACGTGATTCAGAAATAAAAAGTGAATATTATAAAATTTTTTTAGAAATTATGAATCGGAGATCTCAGAATTGATACACAGAATCCCAAAAATTAAGTGTATATATTTTCTGGTTTTTCTATTTTGTTGTGGTTTACATTTATTTTCGCTTTGTTTGAAAGTTTGTATTATTAATATTTATATATAGTTTGGTTTGGTTATATTTTCATTAAAGATATTTATCCCTTAATAAAAGAAAAGATTTTTGATAAGCAAAAGTTTTATTTTTTCAAATGGGTGGAGTTAACTTCAATATCAAAGACTTATGTACATTTCTTATAAAAGAATTCAAACTCAGGGTGATGACATGTATTCTGAAAAAAAATAAAAAATATTAGTAATTCAAATACAGAAAATTTAATAAAATAATACACAATGCTAAATAGTTTGCAATAATACTTACATGAAAAATATCTTTCAATAATTTCCAATCGATTTTGTACACCTGCCCTTGTAGTGTGTCTGCCTATAATGTCTTGAGGGATATAAGTGTCATCTGTGGGATCATTGGGACACTCCTCCTCTAAATTGCCTTGGGAAATTGCAATGTTGTGCAACATGCATGCAACTAGAATTATATCGTTACATTTTTCTGGCGAATATTGAAGTGCTCCTGCAGACCTATCCAAAACTCTGAAACGCATTTTTAAAACCCCAAAAGTTCTTTCGATAGCACTTCTTGTGCTACGGTGGGATTCATTAAATTTAATTTCTCCTCTGGTATGTGGCATTGGGACAGGTGTCAACAGTCAAGTTCGGCAGGGATAACCACTATCACCTATTTTTTAAATGAAAAATTGATTAGAGATTATAAATAATTTAAACATTACAATTAATCATAATTCATATATATATATTTATGACATGTATAAAGTGCAAATCAGAAAAAAAAAAAAAAAATACAGAGAACTGATTGCATTATAATTAGATTATATGAAAATAAGTTTATATTTACCTAATAGCCAACCGTGTGGCATGTTGCCCTGTTCAAAAGCAGAAAATAGTGCAGATTGTTTTAGGATGTGGAAATCATGACATGATCTAGGAAACCCAGATCGAACAGCCCAAATTCTAAGGTTTGCATCACACACAGCCTGTATGTTTTGGGAATGAAAGCTTTTCCTGTTCCTATATTGCTCCTCCCTTAGGGATGGTGGTCTAAGAGCAATATGGGTGCAATCTATAGCACCAAGAACATTGGGCATACCGGCTACTTGGTAAAAGGTGGACTTCACTGTATGCCATTCATGCACATTCCTAGGAACATAAATAAATTTTGAAAGATGTTTTAGAATTGCTTTTAAAACAATAGTTAAATGGCGGCAAAATGAAGGCTGACTCATGCCCACAACATCACTGGATACAGCCTGAAAAGATCCGGTTGCCAAAAAATGTAAAACTGCGAGTAATTTCAAAAGTCCAGGTATTGCCCTTGTTATTCTGGTTCGGGGATCAATGTCATTTTTAATCAGAGAATATAGATTCAGTATGCTTTCTCAGTTTATCCTGAATTTGCGCTTAATTTCACAATCGGATAATGCCTCAAGTCCACAACGGGGCAAAAACAATCGAGGAACTCTTTGCCGTCTCCGGAACATATTTCCATCATTTTCACGATTTTCATGGGACTGAGCAAGAGAAATAGCGGCCAAAATAAAAAAAAACTCCATCTTCTATGAATAAAATATGGGAGTAAATTCAAAGTTCTCCTACTTGGTTATGGAGTATTTTCACGGTCGGATTTATAGGAGAATTATAGGTTCTCCTTTGGCGCAAAATAATGATAAATATGATTTTCGCCGATTCGTTGGGAGTATTTCTAAAAATACGACTGAAATCCATTGTTTTTTGGCTGTATTTGGCGCACCTGTGCGCCTTGGCGAGAGCGAAAAACTGGTTGCATTTTTAGGTCGTATTAAAGCTTATTTTGGGCGTAAAATGTGTTGATAAATAGGAGAATAAATCCGACAGAGTAATTATAGGCGCAAAAGTAGGAGAATTATGATGATAAATAGAGCCCTTGGTAGTGCCATCTACCCACTTGTTCCCTATAAATAGTACCTTACAAATCATGCAATACAGTGCTTCTGAATCTGTTGGTGGTCTTCAAATAACTGATAACAATAACACAACCCCAATTCCAAAAATGGTGGGACAGTATGGAAAATGCAAACAAAAACAAAAACAAAAAGCGTCATTTAAAAATTCAATTCACCTTGTACTATATTGAAAACACATTATTTGATGTTTTACTTAGTGAATTCAATGTATTTTTTAAAATATACACTCATTTCAAATCAGATGGCTGCAACACGTACCAAAAAAGTTGGGACCGGGGCAATTTAGGACTAAAAGTGATGTGGCATGTTGAAATAAGAAGATGGTATGAAACAGGTGAGGCAATCCTGTAATCATAGTATATAAGGAGCCTCCAAAAAGGCCTAGTCCTTCAAGAGCAAGGATGGATCAAGGCTCACCAATCCGCCAATAGATGCGTCAGCGAATAATCCAAAACTTTGAGAACAACATTCCCCAAAGATAAATCAGTAGGATTTGGGGCATTTCACCTCTAATGTGCACAATATAATTAAAAGAATTTGAGGAATCTGGTCAAATCCGAAAACCACTTCTGAATGCGCGTGATCTCTGATCCCTCAGACACCACTATCTCACAAACCGTCATGAAACTGTAATGTATATCCTGACATGGGCTTGGGAGTACTTTGGTAAGCCTTTGTCAGTCAACACCATTCGCCGCTGCATCCACAGATGCAAGTTAATGCTTTGCTATGCAAAGCAGAAGCCATACATCAACACTGCTCAGAAGCGCCGCAGACTTCTCTGGGCTCAATCTCATCTGAGATGGACAGTAGTACAGTGGAATCATGTTTTGTGATATGAGGAGTCAACATTTCAAATAGTTTTTGGGAAAAAAACAGCTGCTGTGTTCTCCGGGCCAAAGTGGAAAAGGACCATCCAAGCTGTTATCAGTGTCAGGTACAAAAGCCAGCGTTTGTCATGGTATGGGGGTTTGTCAGTGCCCATGGCATGTGTAACTTGCACATCTGTGAGGGCACCATTAATGCAGAAATATATGTATACATTTCAGAGCAACATATGCTGCCATCCAGACATTGGGGCTTATTTATTATGGTGATAGTGGACATGATCCGATATAGCGGATCATGTCCGCTGCACATTGATAAATGCCGACAGCATACGCTGTCTTTATTTATCATTGTGAACTGCTGGTGCAATGGCGCCCTTTGCAGATTTGCGGCCAATTGGCCTCTAGCAGTGGGTGTCAATCAACCCAATCATATTCGATTGGGTTGATTTCTGTCGATTTCTGTCCGCCACATCAGAGCAGGTGGACAGGTTATGGAGCAGCGGTCTTTAGACCACTGCTTCATAACTTTTGTTTCCCTGGGGCATCAAGCTCCATACAGAGCTTGATAAACATGCCTCATTGTCTTTTCCAGGGACATTCCTGTATTTTCCAGCAGGATAACACCAAACCACATTCTGCCCGGATTACAAGCGCATGGTTTCGTAAGCAGAGAGTGCACGTGATAGCATGACCTGCCTGCATTCCTGATCTGTCTCTGATTGAGAATGTGTGGAGCATTATGAAGCGCAGAATAAGGCAACGAAGGCCCCGTACAATTGTACAGCTGAAGACATGCATAATAGATGAATGGGGGAATGTTCAGTTTGCTAAACTTAACTAACTGGTGTCTTCAGTACCTAATGTTCAGTTTGCTAAACTTAACTAACTGGTGTCTTCAGTACCTAATGTTCAGTTTGCTAAACTTAACTAACTGGTGTCTTCAGTCCCTGATGTTCAGTTTGCTAAACTTAACTAACTGGTGTCTTCAGTACCTAATGTTCAGTTTGCTAAACTTAACTAACTGGTGTCTTCAGTACCTAATGTTCAGTTTGCTAAACTTAACTAACTGGTGTCTTCAGTCCCTGATGTTCAGTTTGCTAAACTTAACTAACTGGTGTCTTCAGTACCTAATGTTCAGTTTGCTAAACTTAACCAACTGGTGTCTTCAGTACCTAATGTTCAGTTTGCTAAACCTAACTAACTGGCGTCTTCAGTACCTAATGTTCAGTTTGCTAAACTTAACTAACTGGTGTCTTCAGTACCTAATGTTCAGTTTGCTAAACTTAACTAACTGGTGTCTTCAGTACCTAATGTTCAGTTTGCTAAACTTAACCAACTGGTGTCTTCAGCCGGGTACAGGCTTGCGGCCTACAGCAACGCGGCCGGATGAGGCGACGGCCAGGCCGGGTACAGGCTTGCAGCCTACAGCAGCGCGACCGGATGACGTCACGGCCCGGCGGTCGCAACCGGGCCTTGGGACCAGAGGAGTGAGCAGCGGAGGTCACCGGGCGCAATCGGAGGGAGCAGGTGAGAGCGGGAAGGGGGGGGGGGGATCCGGGGGCTTAAGCCTTGCACCGGGAGGGGCCGGGGGGGGGCCGGCTTCGGAGGGGGGTGCCCGTAGGCAATATGGGGCACAAAAAAGGCACTACCGGGCCAGGGGCAGACCAAGCAGGGTAAGGGCCACAAAGGGCGGCATCCAGATGGGGGGGGTTGGTCGGTTACATAGTTGGAGGCGGTAAGGGAATTTGAGAGGAGGGGGGGGGGCCCAATGCAGCAGGCAGGAAGGCATAAGGTGTAGGTGGAGGATTAGCAGGTGGGGACAGGTTCAGAGGCCATAGGATGTGTGGCAAATGGGAAAGAGAGATGAGGTTCTGGGAGCGGGGTGCCTGGGGACCACAGGTAATTATTGAGGGGAGAGGTGGGAGCCGGGGGTGATACCCTTAGCAACTGGATGTACTAGCAAGGAGTTAGGGGATGAGGGCCGGTAGGAGAAACAGTGAGTGGGGGGGGGGGAGTAGGGGGAGATCTGAGGCAGGGATAGTTGGGAAGGGGGAGGGAAGAGGACAGGGAGTCTGTTAAGGGGTGCGGTGTTGGGTAGGGGGTACCTATGCTGCAGGGTGGGGGTGTGGATATAAAAAAAAAAAGGGGGGGTGAGTGAGTTAGCACAAGGGAGAAGGGGGGGAATCGAAGGGGTTTAGGGGGGGGGAGGGGGATAGGATGCTGGAGGTGTGAAGGGAATGATGTTGATGTTATGATTTGTTTTACAGAGGGAAGGGCCGCTACGGCCCGGGGAGATGTGGCGGGCAATGCCACAAGGGAGATCGATGATATGGAGCTGTGGACGGAGCCACCGCTTGAGCTGGACGCCAGCGGTGACTTCGAGGAGGAGGAGGATCCGTTGGAGGGCACATCAGCAGGAACGGCGACGGCTGGCCAGGTAGGGGGGATGGATACACTGGCGCAGCTATTGAGGTTGTTGTCCCCACCACGGGGAGGGGTCAGGCCAGGAAGTGGTGAGGGGAGGCCAGAAAGGGGGGATGATGTGACGGGTTTGATCTCTTTACAGACGGCAAGACCAGGACGTGATACGGGGAGGGATCCCACTCCCCTGAGGAGGCAGGACACAGATAGGGGGCACAGAAGGTCACGGTCGCCAAGGCGCAGGAGGAGCAGAGGAAGGGAGGCGTCGTCGCCCACCTGGGCCAGGTTGGAGAGGTCCAGAGACAGGAGCAGAGGCGGCAGGGGGAGGTCCCCTGCCAGGAGAGGGATGGCGAGACGCATACTGGAGGTAGACGGAGCGGGGACGGCCGGGAGGCCTAGGGGCTCCAGTCGGGACGGACGCAACATGCCAGAGACGGGAGTCTCTGAGGAGAGGAGAAGACTAGGACCGGCAACAGCGGTGCAGTCGGCAGGTGAGGCTGCTGCGCTGCTCCCTAGGATGAATGAGGGTTTGTCTGGGGAGCGTGAGTTGATACTGACAGGGTTGAAGGGCTTGATTGCTACATTGGAGAAGGCTCAGGGGCAAAGGGGTTCGCCGGCGGCGGCATGGGCGCAACCGGCAGGTGAAGCGCAGAGCGGAGGGGCTCAGGCAGCATCTGGTACGGGGGCTGCAGTCAGTGCGGGGACTGGAGAGACGCTGAGGGTCCCAGAAGATGCATTAAGGAGACCGTGCCTATGTTCGGTGGGGCCTCTGGGAATACACCTAACCAGTGAGCTGAGGGAGAAGATCTGGAAACGGGAATTTCTGGAAATTTTCTCGCTGCTCCCCTTGGATCAGGTACTGGAGGTGAAGGAGGAAGATAAGGAGAAAGGTAAGAAGGAAGACGAGGAGAGGAAGAAGCGGTGGAGGAAATTGCCGAAGACGTTTGGGAATTGGTCCAGGGCATTTCGCATCATGGCGAGCGTGGTGTGCGAGAAATTCCCAGAACAGGGGTCGTCCCTTTTCTGTTACTACGATGAGATCGGGAATGCGTATGGGACATACGGTGGAACAGCGTGGTGGCGGTACGACGAGAGGTTCCGGCAGCGAATGGCGGTTAGGGCTGAGATGCGGTGGGACGATAGGGACATCGGCATCTGGTTAGAGATCATGACGCCCCTGAGAGGGGGTCAGTCCTTTCGGGCAGGCGGCCAGGGACCGGGGAGCGGGGGCGGGAGCGGAAACACAACAACAGCAATACGGAAGGGCCTCTGCTTTCAGTTTAATGAGGGGCAATGCAAATTCGGGGCATCATGCAAGTACAAGCATGAATGCTCGGGATGTGGGGGAATCCACTCTCTTGCCAAGTGCTTCAAGAAAGCGAGGCAGGGAGGAAAACCCGGGGAGGTGGGTAGTGTGAGCGCGGACACCAGTGAGGGTCGAAAAGATGGTGCCATGGCTAAAGGAATACGCCAATAGGCGGGGGTTCGCGGCGGACGCCGAGTTATTGTTGACAGGGTTCAGTTCGGGTTTCGTTATTCCATTTAAAGACCAGGAGGTGGGAGCATTTGGGGGTAATCTAAAGTCAGCCAAGGAGTTTCCGGCAGTGGTGAGGGAAAAATTGGGCAAGGAGGTGGCACTGGGCAGGATGGCGGGGCCCTTCAATGGGCCCCCACTGCAGGGGTTGCGGATTTCTCCGCTTGGGGTGGTACCCAAAAAAGGGGTGGGGCAGTTTCGCATGATCCATCATCTCTCTCACCCAAAAGGGCTGTCAGTGAACGATGGCATAGATCCTGAGTTGGTTTCGGTGAACTATGCGTCTTTCGATAGGGCAGTATCTTTGGTCCGTAGGGCGGGACCCGGGGCGTTGCTGGCAAAAGCAGACGTCGAATCCGCATTTCGGCTGCTGCCTGTTCACCCAAAATGCCATCACTTGTTGGGTTGTTGGTTCGAGGGCTCGTTTTTCGTGGATCTATGCCTCCCCATGGGCTGTTCTATATCTTGCTCGTATTTCGAGAAATTCAGTTCTTTCGTGGACTGGGTGGTAAGGCAAAGAGCGGGGAAGTCTTCGGTGGTCCACTACCTCGATGACTTCTTATTCGTGGGAGCGGCGGATTCAGGGGACTGCGAGAGGCTGGTCGAGGTCTTCGGGGAAGTGACTAGGGACTTTGGGATCCCGGTGGCGAGCGAAAAATCGGAGGGTCCGGTGTCTTCCCTGAGTTTTTTGGGGATACAGCTGGATACGATCCGTATGGAGTGTCGGCTCCCGGTGGACAAGCTGGTCGACCTCAAAGCGGTGGTGGGCGAGGTCTTGGCATCTAAAAAAGTCACTTTGCGGCAGATGCAGTCATTATTGGGGAAGCTCAACTTCGCCTGTCGGATTATCCCGATAGGTAGAGCTTTTTGTCGCCGGCTGTCGCTGGCGACGGCTGTGGTCTTGGAGCCTAGACATCATATCAGGGACACGAGGGAGCTGAAGGATGACTTGAGGGTGTGGCTCACATTCTTGGAGGAGTTCAATGGGAGGTTGATTATGCAGGAAGTCGGTTGGTCTGATGACAACCTGAGCTTATACACGGATGCTTCGGGAGCGCAGGGTTTCAGGGCCTATTTGCAAGGACGGTGGTGTGCGGAGGCCTGGCCGGACAGTTGGAAAGAGGCGGGCCTAACGAAGAATCTCACATTCTTGGAGTTCTTCCCGTTAGTGGTAGCGCTCCGGGTGTGGTCCAGTACTTTGAGGGACAAGAGGGTTACCTTCCATTCGGACAACCTAGGGGTGGTTTTGGCTATAAACAGGCTGACGGCTAACTCCCCGCCGGTGGTTAGGTTGCTGAGAGTATTTGTGTTGGAGTGCCTGCGCAATAACGTATCTTTCAGGGCTGTACATGTCCCGGGGAAGCTGAATGTGATAGCTGATTCTTTGTCCCGTTTCCAGTGGGACCGGTTCCGCGCGGCAGCGCCAGAGGCGGACGTGGAGGGAGCATCCTGCCCGGAGGACTTGTGGAACCTGGGGGACGCGGGCTGATGGAGCTGGTTCGGGGTTCGCTGGCAGAGTCGACTTGGAGGGCCTACGTCCAGGTGTGGAAAAAATGGTGCAGTCTGGAGAGGGGGAGGCACCTACTGGAAAGTGGCGATGCCCAGTTGGGGGTGTTGCTTGCATGGGTAAGGCAGTGGGGTGAGGAGAGGCTATCCTCCTCAGAGATAAAGAAAAGGATGGCGGCATTGGCTTTCTGGTTTCAGCTGTTGGAGATGGGGGACTTAACGAAGGTCTTTGTGGTGAGGATGGCAGTGAGGGGGTTGTGTCCCGGGGTAGAAGGAGGCCAGATGGCAGACGTCCGGTATCGTTTGTAGTTTTGGTGAAGGTGGTGGGATGTTTAAAGGAGGTATGTTTGTCAAATTTTGAGGAGGTTCTGTTTAAGACTGCATTTACTTTGGCATTTTTTGGAGCATTCAGGATTTCGGAGTTGGTGGGACAGAACAGGAGGGACGAGGGAGGTTTGCACAGAGATGAGGTGACACTGGGGGAAGGAGTAGTGGAGATTTGGTTGAGAAGGTCCAAGACGGACCAGTTGGGGAAAGGGGTCTTGATCAAGTTGAGGGAAGTGGAAGGAGTGTGTTGCCCAGTGGCCGTAGTTCAGCAGTACCTCAGCCTTCGCCCCAGGGGGGTGGGTCCACTGTTGGTGCATGAGGATGGGTCTGCCTTGTCCAGGTTCCAGTTTATGGCGGTATTCAGAAAGGCCTTGGGGAGAGTGGGGCTGGGGGAAATGGAGTTCGGGTCACATTCCTTCAGGATCGGGGCGGCAACGGAGGCGGCTGGCTTGGGTTTGGATGTGTCTGTGATTAAGAGGATAGGGAGGTGGAGGTCGGACAGGTATCGGGGGTACGTTAGGTTGGGGATGAGGGTGTAAGTGGAAGGTGCGGCAGCTGACACGGCTATATTTTGTTTTAACAGGTCCAGTGAGGTGTTGGGTGATCGGGCATTCGTACATTTACTGGGCCAGGAAGGCTGCCGCAGTCAAGGAGGATGGAGGCCAGCTGGGACTATCTAGGGATAAAGTTGAAGTAAAATGGTTTGGGGTCCGGGGTATGAAGTGGGGGCAGGTAGTCGGAAAAGTTGTTGAGTATGCCAGATTGTTTGCACCCCCTCAGATTTTGGTGCTTCATGTGGGAGGAAATGACCTGGGCTTCATGCCTCAAAAGGACTTGGTGGAGGATATTAAGAGAGGGATGGAGAGACTGCGGCAACTCTTCCCGGGCTTAGTTGTTGTCTGGTCAGAGATAGAGAGCCGGGTAGTGTGGAGGTCAGCATGGGATGCTGGGAGGTTGGAGGCTTCCAGATGGAAGATCAACAGGATGGTGAGCAGTTACGTAAGAAGGGTGGGAGGAGTTGGTTTGAGGCATGTTGAATTTGAAGGGGAATCGGGAAGGTGCTTCTATCTCAAAGACGGGGTCCACCTTAACGAGGTGGGTTTACACCTTTTTAATTTCACATTGAGAGAAGGGATTGAGAAGGCCTTGGCTCTGGGTGGCGGTCCTCACCTAAGGGGTGAGGGGTGGCGGGGTGCTTGCCCTGGGTGGTAGAGGCTTACGCCTGTTATGATGTGATGGGACTTCCTGTTTCAACAGCAGGGGGTTGGTTTGATGGTGGTAGCCCCTCCCTTGGGTAGGGCGGGGCTTGTGGAACGTGGAATGGGGGCAAGCACTGTGTTGGTGTTAAAAGAGTTAATGTTATCTAATGTTATTTAATGTTATTTATGTTATAAGTTATGTTAATAAAGAGCTGCGGCCTTTCAATCCCAAAGAAGGTGTGAGGTGTTTTTGTGGGGGGGTTTGTTACAATGGCAACTTGACTATGTGGGGTCAAGGAATAACCCTGTAGAAAGAAATTGAAGAGAGGGTTATGTGACCCCACTAGGAAGCAGGGCATGGGGTGAGAGAAAGGACAAGGGGGTGGGCTAAGCAAAGGGTTGATAAGGTGCTGACAGGAAGTAGCAACAAACATTTGAAAAATAACAAGCACTGATAGCAGGAGCAGCACGGTAGGCAAATTCCCGCCCTCCCTCCCTGGTGATAGGCTTCAAAACTGTCGCAGCTGTGGTGGGGTGCTTGCCCTGGGTGGTAGAGGCTTACGCCTGTTATGATGTGATGGGACTTCCTGTTTCAACAGCAGGGGGTTGGTTTGATGGTGGTAGCCCCTCCCTTGGGTAGGGCGGGGCTTGTGGAACGTGGAATGGGGGCAAGCACTGTGTTGGTGTTAAAAGAGTTAATGTTATCTAATGTTATTTAATGTTATTTATGTTATAAGTTATGTTAATAAAGGAGCTGCGGCCTTTCAATCCCAAAGAAGGTGTGAGGTGTTTTTGTGGGAGGGTTTGTTACAATGGCAACTTGACTATGTGGGGTCAATGGTGATGTTACACAGTGGTTAACAGTTGACGGTCCCAAAAATTTTTGGAGTGCGTTGCAGTCACAAAATTTGAAATGAGTGTTTATTTTCAAAAATACATTAAATTCACAAAGTGAAACATCAAATATTTTGTTAATAATGTGTTTTCAATATAGTACAGGGGGAATCGAATTGTCAAATGACTCTTTTTGTTATTTTACATTTAATGCAATAAAATGTTTATTGCTTATTAGAGATTTATAAATATTCTTACTAATTGGCTATTAAAATGACCCTATGGGTTTTCAGTTCACTGTTGGGACATAGATCCAGACGTAGAGAACAGTATTAAAATGTCATCTTCAAAACAGAACTCATCAGCATAGGACTAACCTTAATGGTGAGTGTATATGTTATCATTGTATGTTATCATTATTTATTTCTTAAAAAAATACTAAATTATAGGGAAAATGCCAGACATGAAGTATGTAACCCTTAAAATAATTGGCAGATGCGTTTTTCAATTGAAATTGTTTGTTGAAATATTGAAGAAATAAGTGTAAAGTTTTATTTTCTATAAAGTAATGGGCACCAGCAATCTCCCCTGCTAAGGTCTATTAGGTATGGTCATAAATTAGCTGTCAAAAAAGAAGAAAGTGCAGCCGCACATATAAGAGGCACCAAAGGGCTGTGAAATAAAAAATCAACTTTATTTAGATAAAAATGAAAAAGTACATAGTCGTAGTCATCCTGACTAGTTTTGTGCCTCACCAGGCACTTATTCATAGGATACTAAACACTGCGCAGACTCCCTATTTAAAGGGAACTCACCAGCCTGCTGCAATCAAGCAACAATTTAAAAACATTGAATATAATATATACATAAGCAGTATAAATGTCAAATAGCTATGAATGATGGAGAAAACACAAGTATACAGAAGATTAATGTTGCATATCATTCCACAAAGGCATGAATTAATAATTAATAATTAATGGGTAAGAATGGCAAATGCTAATAATGCCAATTTAAAGACATACATGCCATTTAGCCAATGTGTATAAACAGTAAGAGAAACTTTTTAAAGACAGTTATTATATATGTAAATATTGATGTTATATACATACATAAAGTTTACCGCATGAGCATGCATACAATAATACAATTCCAAGTATAAGGCTGATTGAACAAATTAATGTAGCAACTGTGACAATTGCACACACGAGAAAGGTAAGTGATCAAAAGCTACCATAGTGTATAGTATCCTATGATTAAGTGCCCGGTGAGGCACGAAACTAGTCAGGATGACTACGACTATGTGCTTTTTCATTTTTATCTAAATAAAGCTGATTTTTTATTTTACAGCCCTTTTGGTGCGGCTGCACTTTCTTCTTTTGTGATATTTTGTTTGGCCGTCGCAGCGTGCACCCCTTCCAGCCGTAGCCTTGAATGTTAGATTTACCTTTTTCATGACATTTTAAAATCTTATAAAAAAATTTTTTTATTTGCCTCCCTATTCTTCCTATTTAGTATAAACGGATAAACAATTAATATTTAATTTAGGCAAAGAAACCTATATATTTTTATTTTTTTAAATATTTTTTTATTTTATGCTTTACCTCTTTTTAACCTTTTAGCATAGATAAATGGATAGCTAAATATATAGATAGATACATAGCTAGATAGATAATCGTACAGAGATAGATAGATAGATAGATAGATAGATAGATAGACAGACAGACAGACAGAAGGGTAGATTTACCAATGGCGGACATATTATGGAGCATTCGGCCCTTGTTAAATCGACCCCAGAGAGACAGACAGACAGACGGATAGATGATAGATAGAAAGATAGATAGATAGATAGATAGATAAATAGATAAATAGATAGATAGTAATACAGAGATAGACAGACAGTCAGACAGAGAGATAGAATAGAATAGATAAACCCTTCTTATATATACTGTAAATATATTTATTCATTGTTTAGGAAAATGTTTATCCCCTTTATCAGAAGTGAATATATGGTATGTGATATTCATCAGTTGAGAAAACTGTACCCTTCTCCCTATTTTCCTCCTGCTTTTATTTTCTTTTATATTCTGTAACTGAAATAAATTACACTAATCTCCTTGTGTACATGCTATTCTGCAGCTCCAAACATTTTTCACCCTAATCTCTTTGTTTTAAATATGCTTTAAAAAAATGGCATATAATATTCCACAGACCAACAAATGTAACCTAATCTCCCTGTTTAAATCTTGCTCTTTAAAATAAAAGGTTCTATGGTGCATGGTATTATGCAACTCAATCATTGAATCATGATTTTTTTTGTGATTTGCAGAGGCGTAACTAGAAACCACAGGGCCCAGGTGCAAGAATCTAAGAAGGTCCCCACCCCCCAAAAAAAGTGAATTTGATACATTTTTTTTTTTTTTTTTTTTTTTACATTTAACACAGAAAAAAATGTGAATCAGATTACATGTCTGCAAAAGGAGTACCCTGGGCCCACAGTCTGTGAGATGGTCTGACCCCCTATTACTGAATATAGTGACACTGTTTAACCCACCAGTACTGTATATAGTGAGTCAGTGACACAGTCTGTAATCTGTCGGTGAGATGGCTCGCCTGACCCTACCCGCCCCAGTACTTTATAAAGTGACCACAGTAGTCTATGACATAGTCCAGCCCTTATACTGCATATAGTGGTACTGTATAGTGACACTGTTTACCCCCTCCTCCCATGCTGTAGTAACAAGGTCTGTAACTTGCTGGTTCTACAAACATACACACACACATGCATAAATACACACGAAGTCACATACATACATACATACACACACACACACATACATACATACATACACACACACACACATACATACATACACATACATACACATACATACATACACATACATACACATACATACATACACATACAGACACACATACATACATATATACATGCATAAATAAACACACAGTCACATACATACATACACACAGACACATAAACACCAAGGGGTAAAACAGAAATACTAACCCCTGTAGTTAGAGACACTAGTGAAGCATCATGTCACACTCACATGATATCAGTGCAAGCAGTGGCAGGTCAACATTTTTTATTAAATAAAAAATAAAAAATTGCTATTGCGACCTCTGCATTCCCTGTAGTTTCGCCCCTAGTGATTTGTCATGAGGTATACTGAAGATTCTATTCAAGTTTTGTCCTTTCTAGATATAATTATTTACACCGTGCTGTAGATCCAGGTCTATAACTTCTCTCAATAAAATGTATTGCTTTGTGTTTATGTTTAGAATAAAAACTTCTAATCTGATCTAAATCTCACTTTCTTTATTTGGCTTTTGCTTATCTATAATTCTGCAATCAACAAATTTTACGGCTAGATTATGAGTGGCACACTAACTGAGTGAGCGACCTTTTGCGGCTCTTTGTGCATGATGGAAATAATGTGAGTATTATGAGTTGAAAGTTGTTTGTTTAAACACAATCAAATTTAAAGTGGATCAGGCTAGTCTGACTTCAGAGCTCTAGTTAACTGTTATGCAAGACTAAAAGTTGCACAAAACACATTATATATACAATTCACAGTACAGTTACACTCATAATAACACTGTCCGACAACAATTACTGTAAAAAAATTGCATTAAAAAGTTATAATGACTCAAAGATGTTAGGTCTGAGGCATTCAAAGGGCTTTAACATATATATGCATACATACACATGTCTAAATATGTATATATTCCCACCAGATAGAAGGCACTCACTGGGTCTTGATGCACATTATTTCCTTTAATTGTGACGTTTCGGGGTCACCCCCATTCTCAAACAAGCATACACTATAATACATTTACTCACACTTTTATCAACACCCAAATCCCCATAGTGGCATTGCTGGCGGCTTCCCAGAGGTGGCCACGATAATGTCACTGACACATCCTGTTCTCCGTTGTTGTGGCAACCAGACGCCTCACAAACAACGACTATGAACTAAAAACAAGACATAGGGACATATGGCAAATTAGCGGCTATATTTATCTTCATATTTCAGCCACTTTCAGCACAGAACAGTGTACTAACAGATGCTAGATTCAATGGAGTTTCATACCAGCATTTACACTATTTCTTATCAGCTACTGTATATAGTGTACAGCATGATACATACTATATGCAAGTGTATTGCTAGAAGTTAATCACTAGGACTTAACATGTCCCATTTTAGAGTCAATTTGTATTTCACACATTTTAATTATCCCACAAATACTACACTCATATTTAGTGTTATCCAAAGTGGACATACCCAGGGTATTAAAAAGATATGCAATAAGTCAATCTACAGATCTACAGATTTAACTCTAATTTTAAACAATTTTCCATTTTACTTTTAGCACCAATTTTGCTTTGTTCTCTTTGTATTCTTAGTTGAAAGCTAAACCTAGGAGGTGCATATGCAAATGTCTAAGCCCTTGAAGGTAGCCTCTTCTCTTAGGGCATTTTAACAATTTTTCACCACTAGAGGGGGTTAGTTCATGTGTGACATGTAGATAACACTGTGCTCACGCACATGGAGATCCGGTGAGCCAGCTCTGATTTGCTAAAATGGATGTCTGTCAAAAGAACTGAAATAAGGGGGCAGTTTGCAGAAGCTTAGATACAAGGTAATCACAGAGGTAAAAAGTGTATGTATATAACTGTGTTGGTTTAAACACAATCAAATTTAAAGTGTATCAGGCTAGTCTGACTTCAGAGCTCTAGTTAACTGTTATGCAAGACTAAAATTTGCACAAAACACATTATATATACAATTCACAGTACAGTTACACTCATAATAACACTGTCCGACAACAATTATTGTAAAAAAATTCCATTAAAAAGTTATAATGGCTCAAAGATGTTAGGTCTGAGGCATTCAAAGGGCTTTAACATATATATGCATACATACACATGTCTAAATATGTATATATATATATATATATATATATATATATATATATATATATATATAGTCCCACCAGATAAAAAGCACTCACTGGGTCTTGATGCACATTATTTCCTTTAATTGTGACGTTTCGGGGTAACCCCCATTCTCAAACAAGCATACAATATAATACATTTACTCACACTTTTATCAACACCCAAATCACCATAGTGGCATTGCTGGCGGCTTCCCAGAGGTGGCCGCGATAATGTGACTGACGCTCATATTTAGTGTTATCCAAAGTGTACATACCCAGGGTATTAAAAAGATATGCAATAAATCAATCTACAGATCTACAGATTTAACTCTAATTTTTGCACATTATATATTGTATTAAAATAAGTCAAATAACTAATATAAGGGGGCAGTTTGCAGAAGCTTACCTACAAGGTAATCACAGAGGTAAAAAGAGTATTTATATAACTGTGTTGGTTATGCAAAACTAGGGAATGGGTAATAAAGGGTTTATTTATCTTTTCAAACAATAACAATTCTGGTGCCCAGAGTATGAATCTATCCCGATTCCCGTTGGAGTAATATTTTGGCTCTGTTCCCTCCTCTTGATAAGGGTGATACATGGTCGATTTTTATATACCTCAGATCTGTGACACTTTGTTTGGCCTGGGAAAAAATGCCTTGCCACTGGTTGTTCCACTGTCCTTTTGTCTATTGCAACCCTGATGGCTGAATGATGTTTCGCCATCCTTGTTCTCAGGTCATCCACAGTCTTACCGACATACAAGAGGCCACGTACACACACACACACACACACAGTGTAATAGTTATACTATGTATTTGGTCGTACATGTAACTCTATATTTTATAGGGATTTTTTTTGTTGAGTATGGATGGATGAATGTTTTCACAGTTGTTAGTCCTCCACATATTGTGCACCCTAGGCATCAAATACAGCCAGGATACTTTTGTAGCCAGGTATCTTTGATGTAGCATTGCCTCGGGTCTGTCTTTATCAGTTGATCTCTTAGTGATCGTGCCCTCCGATATCCAACCCTTGGTGGCCTTGTATCCTTAAAGGAAAGATCTTTGTCAGTGTCAAGTATAGACCAATTTCTTCATAGCGTGTCCACAACTTCCCTTTTACCCAGGGTAAACATTGTTGTGAATTTTATCTTCTTGTCCTGGTCTCTGCTCTTTTTGTTGTTCAGAGATTCTTGTTGAGTCAGGTGTATTGTCTGCTCCTGGCATTCTTGCAGCAACCTTGTCTGATATCCCCTTTTGGCAAATTTAGTTTCCATGTCATGTATTTGCTTGTTCTTCAGTCCAACATCTGAATTGTTTCTTACTGTTCTTTTAAACTGTGAGATGGGTAGGGCTTTATTTCAGGCTAGGAGGGTGACAGCTTTCCGCATGGAGAATCACATTTTTATCCGTTGCAATACTATACAGGGTGGTTAATAATTTATTCTCTCTTTTGAAAATCCTCAGATCTAAGAAATCCACTGTCTCCCTGTCATAGGTCATCTTGAATTCTACTGTGGGATGCATGCTGTTTAATTCATTAAACCAACTCAGAAGGTCTTATTCCTTAACCCTCCCCCCCAGGAGGAACATGTTGTTAATATATCTCTTAAATACTTTTATCCTGCTATCCTGAAATAGACCTTCTGTTTCTAATTCAGCCATAAATAGATTGGATAAATAGTTTGGCATAGGCTGTGGCCACATTTGTATAATATTTTATGCGTGTTTGAGAACAGGGGTGATCCCGAAACGTCACAATTTACAGGAAATGATGTGTATCAAGATGCAGTGAGAGCCTTCTATCTGGTGGGACTGTATTGTGAATTTGAAGTGCACCCTTGGCACTACAGGCTTCAACAACCTTATGAAAAACTAACCAGGAGTGCTTCACCACATTTGAAACTATATATATATATATATATATATATATATATATATATATATATATATACAGTATATATGTGTGTGTGTGTGTATACACACATATGTTTTTAAATATTTATGTGTTTCACTGTATGTTTACTGTAAATATTTAACATTCCAATGGTCTTCACTTACAGGAAAATTTATTTTTTAATATAAACACATATATATATTTATATATATATCTGTATATACCTATGCCTGTATATCTATTCCGATAGATATATAGGTGTAGATATGTATTACATGAACATTATCAGATATATAAAGAAATATATGTTTAATAATAAAAAGTAACTTTTTATGTGAAGAACAAAGGAATGTCAAATATGCAGTTTGCACATCTGGTTTGGCGATTAGATTTAGTGCAGTTGGGTTAGTATGCATAAAAACAGTAATTTTAATGCATGTTATTGAAATATTAAATATAAAATATTAAAAATATTAAAAATTATTAAACATTCTGTAAAAAATTTAGATAAATTCTATGGGGTCTATTTATCAAGCTCGGAATGCAGCTTGATGACTCGTGTTTCTGGCGAGCCTGAAGGCTCGCCAGAAATACAAGTTATAAAGCAGCGGTCTAAAGACCACTGCTCCATAACCTGTCCGCCTGCTCTGCGGCCGTGGACAAACATTGCTGAGAATCAACACAATCGAATACGATTGGGTTGATTGACACCCCTGTTAGCGGCAGATCGGCCGCAAATCTGTAGGGGGCGGTATTGCAACAACAGTTCACAAGAACTGATAAATGCCGACAGCGTATGCTGTCGGCATTTATCGATGTGCAGAGGAAATTGGTTCGCTATAGCGGATCATGTCCGTTCACACAATGATAAATGGACCCCTATGGGTTATTTAGAACATTTTACAGTAAGTTTAATAATATTTAATCATTGTTATTAATATTTTTATTAATATGTTTTAATATTTTATATTAAATATTTCAATAATGCACCTTAAGTTTACTACATTTTCCTGTGCGCTAACCCGACTGCTTTAAATCTAAATCATGAAACCGGATACGCAAATCTCACATTCCTATGTTCTTCACATAGAAAAAAAAATACTTTTTATTATTAACTAAATAATTATATATATATATATATACTGACGAGGCCCATAGGAGGCCGAAACGATCGTCTGGGGTTGTCATGTTCCTTGTTCAGAGGAGTATTTCGGGGCTGGACTGACCCTACTTGGCAGGATCAGACTGATATACTTTAGGAAAGTTTTCTTCTGTGAAAAGCACACTGGTCTAAAAGAGGCTGCTTCCGGGTGGTAAATCGCCATAGAACTAGCTGATGAGCTGTTGCTCATTCCTCGTAGAGAACTTCTCTCTTCGTATGCAAATTAATATGAGCCTGGGGAAGTCTCCCTATGGGTGATGGGGCAAACCAGACGTGGACTCCTTGCCAAGTGTGCTTAGAGGAATGTGGCTGCACCTCACTGACGAGGCCCATAGGAGGCCGAAACGATCGTCTGGGGTTGTCATGTTCCTTGTTCAGAGGAGAATTGCCTGGTATTTCGGGGCTGGACTGACCTTACTTGGCGGGATCAGACTGATATACTTCAGGAACGTTTTCTTCTGTGAAAAGCACACTGGTCTAAAAGAGGCTGCTTCTGGGTGGTTAATTGCCATAGAACTTGCTGATGAGCTGTGGTTCATTCCTGGTAGACGGCTCCCAGAGCCCACCGCCACTAATTTATTAACCCCTAAACCTAAGTCTAACCCTAACCCCAACACCCGCTAACAATATAATTTAAATAAATCTAAATAAAATTCCTATCATTACCTAAATTATTCCTATTTAAAACTAAATACTTACCTGTAAAATAAACCCTAAGATAGCTACAATATAACTAATAGTTACATTGTATCTAGCTTATGGTTTATTTTTATTTCACAGGCAAGTTTGTATTTGTTTTAACTAGGTAGAATAGTTATTAAATAGTTATTAACTATTTAATAACTACCTAGCTAAAATAAATACAAAAGTACCTGTAAAATAAAACCTAACCTAAGTTACACTAACACCTAACACTACACTACAATTAAATAAACAACATAAATTAAATACAATTAAATTATTTATATACAATTATCTAAAGTAGAAAAAACACACTAAATTACAGAAAATAATAAACAAATTACAAGATCTTTAAACTAATTACACCTAATCTAATAGCCCTATCAAAATAAAAAAGCCCCCCCCCCCAAATAAAAATACCCTAGCCTAAACTAAACTACCAATAGCCCTTAAAAGGGCCTTTTGCAGGGCATTGCCCCAAAGTAATCAGCTCTTTTATCTTTAAACAAAATACAAACAACCCCACCAACAGTAAAACCCACCACCCACACAACCAACCCCCCCAAAAAAAACTAACTAAAAAAACTAAGCTCCCCATTGCCCTGAAAAGGGCATTTAGATGGGCATTGCCCTTAAAAGGGCAGTTAGCTCTTTTGCAGACCAAACCCTAACCAAAAAATAAAACCCACCCAATACACCCTTAAAAAAACCTAACACTAACCCCCTGAAGATCGACTTAACAGGAGACGTCTTCATCCAAGCCGGGCAAAGTGGTCCTCCAGACGGGCAGAAGTCTTCATCCAAGCCGGGCAGAAGTGGTCCTCCAGACAGAAGTCTTCATCCAGACGGCATCTTCTATCTTCATCCATCCGGCGCGGAGTGGGTCCATCTTTAAGACATCCGACGCGGAGCATCCTCTTCTACCGACTACTACCCGACTAATGAAGGTACCTTTAAGTGACGTCATCCAAGATGGCATCCCTTAGATTCCGATTGGCTGATAGAATTCGATCAACCAATTGGAATTAAGGTAGAAAAAATCCTATTGGCTGATGCAATCAGCCAATATGATTGAAGTTCAATCCTATTGGCTGATTTGAACAGCCAATAGAATGCGAGCTTAATCCTATTGGCTGACTGGATCAGCCAATAGGATTGAACTTCAATCCTATTGGCTGATTCCATCAGCCAATAGGATTTTTTCTATCTTAATTCCTATTGGCTGATAGAATTCCATCAGTCAATCTGAATCTAAGGGACGCCATCTTGGATGACGTCACTTAAAGGAACCTTCATTCGTCGGGTAGTCGTCGGCAGAAGAGGATGCTCTGCGTCGGATTTCTTGAAGATGGACCCACTCCGCGCAGGATGGATGAAGATAGAAGATGCCATCTGGATGTAGACTTCTGCCGTCTAGAGGACCACTTCTGCCCAGCTTGGATGAAGACTTCTGCCCGTCTGGAGGACCACTTCGCCTGGCTTGGATGAAGACGTCTCCCGGTAAGTCGATCTTCAGGGGGTTAGTGTTAGGTTTTTTTAAGGGTGTATTGGGTAAATTTTATTTTTAGGTTAGGGACTTTGGGCCTGCAAAAGAGCTAACTGCCCTTAATGCCCATCCAAATGCCCTTTTCAGGACAATGGGGAGCTTAGGTTTTTTTAGATAGTATTTTATTTGGGGGGTTGGTTGTGTGGGTGGTGGGTTTTACTGTTGGGGGGGTTGTTTGTATTTTTTTTTTTCAGGTAAAAGAGCTGATTACTTTGGGGCAATGCCCCGCAAAAGGCCCTTTTAAGGACTATTGGTAGTTTAGTTTAGGCTAGGGTTTTTTTTTTATTTTGGGGGGGCTTTTTTATTTTGATAGGGCTATTAGATTAGGTGTAATTAGTTTTAATATAAACACCAAGGAAGAATGATATAAAGGATACCAGACTTCCCAAAAGTATGCACTTGCAGCACTCTGGGCCTAAACTAAGGGATGGGATTCCCCAACAGGATATTAAAATATAACTTTTATTGATATTTAAGATTAAAAAACCAAAATTGTTTGGTTGATACACACACAATTAAAATATTCACCAGTATCCAAATCAGTGTAATAAATTCCACATTAGATCACAGAATATAATAATTCGGCCTCAATAAATTCACCAATATTAGTGATCTAAATAATCAAATGAGTCAACTAGGTAATGGTTACCACAATAGTTATAGCCTTAATTATAAAGCTAGTGTAAAAGTTCCAATCCGGGTAATGTAATTTCCACTCAATGTAATTCAAGTGTCACTATTGAGTATGAAGTACAATAAATGATATCAAAGTTATGAGTACTTCACATCGATGATAATAATCAAAGAATAGGGGTAACAGTGAATTAAGTATCCACAGAAAAAACTTGATCTGTTATAACCTGGGCTGCAAATTTAGCCAGTGTACTTGTATAAATAGCAATGTGTGCGTGATTGGTGCTACTTTTGTTTTCTGTATTGTATTAGGCGCACATTTATGAAAGTTGAAATAAAGTCTGTATTTTATTAGGTGCACATTCATAGAGGTTGGAATGAAGTCTATGATAAAGTAAACATAGTCCTATACCGCCCAGACCTCAGATATAGCCAATTCTATTGGTAAATGGTTTAACCCTTATTAGTAATATTTCTATCTGGTACAGTCCAGATTCAGTAATTAAAGTTGCTGGGTTAAGCAAGTACAGCAAATGCTGCAAACATAATGTGGCTCATATTTATCAGTCCTCCTAAACTTAGGCACACGCTCCTTAGAAAACTTATTTAGCAAATACTCAGACACCACCCTGGTTGTATGGATAACAACTAAGGTTGATTCAATGTTCTTTAAGTTTTGGGGTGCACATTCATTCATAAACTGAGTGTGTAATTGTGGTTAAGTCTGGCACAACCCAGATTGTATAATTTAAATTTCCACAACGTAACACACATTCATTCCAAGCACTGTATTTTGCAGTTAAATAGATAAAGTCTGGCATAACCCAGACTTGGTAAATAGTAATATTCCTACGGCTTGTAGTTAATACGTAACAAAGTAGCAAGTGAATGAGGAAGTTCAGGTTATGGTGCTTTGTGGCACAGCGAATACTCTGGTTGTAAATTAGTACAGCTCATATTCATTGGTCTATAAGATCTTGTGATACACGCTCTTTCGTTGTCAGGTTCTGCCTGGTTCAACCCATTTTTCTCCTAGCTACACCCACTACTTTCTGATTTGTTCCTCTTTCTTTAAGTGTGCCGCTCACCTGTTACACCTTGCTCAGTATTGATGATCTTCGCTACAGAGAGGTTTACCTGCCTGCTCAGCTTTTGCTTCTCTACCTTATTATTCGGAGTTCTGAGCCTTATCCTAAACAGCAACTTCTACCTTGGAATTTCATTCACAGTCTCTCTCTCTCTGTTTGTGGGGTAAAGTACCTATTGCATTTTTTCATTGCCTCTCGCTGCTTTCTTTTTACCGCAGCTCTTACCCTCAGTGTTCATTCAGCCTGTCAGTGTATTTCTCCGATTACGCTACACAGCGTGACGTCACTTCCGGGTCTGCTCCGGTCTCTCTCTAACTACTCTGAATCACCTTCGAAGGTAACCGTGCTTGCTCTCCTGCCTGTCTGCATTACCAAGGTACAAAATACTGCTAAACATCATACCTCATAACGTATGTACTGTGTCTTGTATTAAAGATAAGAAGTTTAATCTTAAACTATAAAGCGTTAACCGCAACTTCACTTGTCTGCTCCTGTTGCTCAAATGCTGCCTGACTGAATCTTTATCTTGTTCACAGTTCACCTGTTATTATCTAAGCCTGATCTTAACAGTATATTATTTACTTATTCACTTTCTGCTGAATAAGTTATCAATGCTTGTTATATTAAACTTACTCACATGACTGAAGGAAGCCTTTTCAGAAATAGAGGTTTTAGACAGTCCTGTGTAACATACATATTATTATTCATTCTGCAGTTGTGTTCCACCTAAACATATATTCACCAGTTCCTGATATAATACTGAGCCATAAAATATGGAACCAGCAGACCTACATCAAATTGTATATAACCTCAATCAAAAGGTAGATCAACTGGCACAAGGCCTGCATGATTTACAAATTGAGAATGCTGCTCTGAGAAAAGTAATTACAGAGTCTATCTCTTTAAAGGGGAATCAGACTGAAACTGTTATTGAACCTCAAGTCTCTCTCCCAGATCTCTTCTGTGGTAACAGAAAGGCATATAGGCAATTTAAAAACGCCTGCCTTTTATTGTTTTCAATGAAACCTAGGACTTACCCCACTGAGAGAGTGAAAGTCCTCACTACAATCTCATTTCTCAGAGGGGATCCTAGAAATTGGGCTGATAAATTCATAGAGAACCAGGATCCCATACTCGGATCCCTTGTAGACTTTTTCACAAGTATGGATGAAATGTTTCAGGACACAGATATTCAGCTTACTGCTGAGATGAGTTTGAGGAGTTTAAAACAAGGAAAGAGACCTGTCGAGGACTATATCACAGATTTCAAACAGTTCGCCACGGATGCTCTCTGGACCCCTGTCGCCCTGCGTAATCAATTCCGGTTGGGACTTTCAGAGTCTTTAAAAGATGAATTCGCCAGAATTGAATTACCAACAACTTTGGAGGCTTTCATGAAAACAGCTATTCAGATAGACCGCCGTCTACGTGAAAGGAAGGCTGAAAAGTTTGCAACAGACCCAAAACCTAAACCCTCATCTGGCTCTTCAGCCCCAAGCAGTGTTTCTGCTATTAAACCCTCTGTGGAACCCATGGAGATTGGCTTTCTCAGAGGTCCCCTCTCTCAAGAGGAGAAACAACGGAGACGTTTAAAGAATCTATGCCTGTACTGCGCTAGCCCAAGTCACGCTGTTCAGGACTGTCCCCTACTTTTGAAGAACAAAAAATGTAAGTCTACTTACCTTTATACATCTCTACCTTCCCCAGAACATTCTCCTTACTGTACTTTATCTGTCTCCCTACAGTTGGAGCAAAGTCAACTGAGGATCAGTGATGCCATTGTCGACTCTGGCGCTTCAGGGAACTACATGGATCGGGACTATTGCATTAGGGAAAATATCCCTTTAATAAAGAAAACTACTCCCATACCAATCAGAGTCATAGATGGATCACTCATGTTCTCTGGACCTATAACTCATGAGACTGTACCACTCATGCTTAATATATCCGGACATTACGAATTACTCTCTTTCGATGTCCTTCCCTCTCCCCATTTCAGTTTGGTTCTCGGGATGAAGTGGCTACAACTTCATAACCCCACTATTGTTTGGCACCCTTTTCAAATAAAGTTTTGTTCCACTTATTGCAAAGAAACATGTTTTCCTAACCCTGTTTTGTTACACACTAATACTGATACTGAGGGCTTACCCTCTGAATATTTGGAATTTAAAGATGTATTTAGTAAGACTGAGGCAGAGAACCTGCCACCTCATAGGGCATATGATTGCCCTATCGATCTCCTCCCTGGAGCCCGCATACCCATTGGACACCTCTACCCACTAAGTAATCCTGAACTGGAACATCTTAAAGTGTATCTTGACGACAACTTAAAGAAAGGCTTCATTAGGCCATCAACTTCTCCTGCAGGGGCTGGTTTTTTCTTTGTTCGTAACAAGGATTCCAGCCTCAGACCCATCATAGACTATCGTGAACTAAATAAATGCATGATTAAGAATCGTTATCCTTTGCCCCTAATACCAGAGATGATTGAGAGGCTATCTGATGCTACTATTTTTACCAAACTTGACTTAAGAGGCGCATACAAACTTGTCAGGATTAAAGAGGGTCATGAATGGCTGACGGCATTCAGGACCAGATATGGCTTATTCGAGTACCTTGTAATGCCTTTTGGTCTCTGCAATGCCCCAGCCACCTTCCAATACTTCATTAATGATGTATTCAGAGACCTCCTAGATGTATGCATTGTCATATATCTGGATGATATACTCATTTATTCCAGAACTCAGCAGGAACACATCAGGCATGTCCGCCAAGTTCTAGCACGACTGAGAGCTTATAAACTGTACGCCAAATTGGAAAAATGCAAATTCCACACAACACAGGTATCCTTTCTAGGATATGATATTTCTCCCTCAGGAATCCAGATGCAGAAAGAGAAGGTTGAGGCTGTTTTGGATTGGCCAGAACCAAAGACTAAAAAAGACCTGCAACGGTTCCTTGGTTTTTCAAATTATTATAGAAAATTTATCAAGGGATTTTCCAAAATAGTAAAACCACTCACCGTTTTAACAGGTTCTATAACACCTTTCTCATGGGGTTCAGATGCTGCACATGCCTTCCGTTATTTGAAATCCAGATTTACCTCTGCACCAATCCTTCAATTTCCCAATCCTTCACATCAATATACTTTAATTCTTCCGATTTCGCCATTGGAGCAGTCCTCTCACAACAAAAATCTCTATCTGATCCTCTCCATCCAATTTCCTATTTCTCTAAATTAATGTCCCCTGCTGAACAAAATTATGCCATAGGGGATAAGGAGTTATTGGCCATTCGACGTTCCCTTGAACACTGGAGACACCTCCTTGAAGGCACCACTCTACCAATTAATATCTACACAGACCATAAGAACCTCCAGTACTTGCAATCTAATAAAACCTTATCTGCCAGACAGGTTCGTTGGAGTCTGTACTTTGACCGTTTCAATTTTGTTATCATTTACAGACCTGCCAATAAAAACCTCAAAGCTGACGCTTTATCCCGGATACCAGAACGACCGACTCACATTCCTATCAGAAAAGACATTGTTTCTCCTCAATGCTTCATTGGGTTCACTTCGACAATCTTGACTGACCTCCGCAAATACTGCAAGGAACATTCTAACCCACCTGAACCAACTTTAACCAAAATGCATGGCATTTACTACTATGATAAAAAAATCTTCATACCACCCTCCTTGAGAAAACAAATTATACAGACCTGTCATGACATTCCCTTAGCTGGTCACCCAGGTCTTCAACGTACCTTGGATCTTGTTTCACGTACTTATTGGTGGCCACACATGAAATCCACAATTTCTGATCATATTGCCAGCTGTAGGACTTGTGTCACTTGCAAGCCAGAAAGAAGACCACCTTTTGGCTTGCTCATGCCTATACCAGTCCCTAAAAAGCCTTGGCACCATGTTTCCATGGATTTTATTGTAGATTTACCACCGTCAAAAAATCAAACAACTATCCTTGTGGTCATTGATTTATTCACTAAAATGGCTCATTTCATCCCTTTCCATAAACTTCCCACTTCTTCTGAAACTGCCACCCTATTCATTGACCACATTATTAAGTTGCATGGGATACCTTCTATCCTGACGACAGATAGGGGTACACAATTCACCTCAAAATTTTGGAGTAAATTATGTGCCTTGATTAATATGGAACATCGTTTTACTACAGCTTTTCATCCCCAAACTAATGGGCAGTCAGAGAGGTTAAACCAGTGGCTCGAACATTTTCTCAGATGTTATTGTTCCTATCAACAGAACGATTGGATGAATTACCTTTCTATGGCCGAATTCGCCTACAATAACTTGACCAATGCATCTACAAAAATGACACCCTTCTTCGCAAACTATGCCTACCACCCTACCCTGACCTTCTCCACCTTTGCTTCTTCGGATTCGCCACCGCTGGATCAGCTCCATAATTCTCTGCAGGAGAATTTCAATGTCATCCAGGAGAACATTCGTTTGGCCCAAGAGAACCAGAAACATTATTATGACCTCAGGAGAAGGAAGCCACCTGAATACTCCGCAGGAGATTTAGTCTGGCTTTCTACTAAGAACTTGAGATTACAAGTTCCTTCTAAGAAGATGGCCAGTCTCTTCATTGGACCCTTCCCTGTCCAAAGTGTTATCAATACCAATGCTGTCAAGCTACGTCTACCTAGTACTCTTAAGATTCATCCTACGTTTCACGTATCTTTATTAAAACCATATACACCTGCAAGAGATGCACAAATTCTTCTGCCACCTACAAGCCTTCCTCTTCCTGATGATGAGTATGAAGTTGAATCCATTTTGGACTCCAGGATCTCCAGGGGTGTTCTGCAGTACTTGGTCAGGTGGAAAAATTATTCAAGTGATGAGGATTCATGGGAGCCTCTCTCCAATCTCAACTCGCCTAGACTTCTCTCCTTGTTTCATCGTCGCCATCCTGATCGGCCTCGTCCATCCGCTGTGGAACAGCGTCCTTGAGGAGGGGGTTCTGTCAGGTTCTGCCTGGTTCAACCCATTTTTCTCCTAGCTACACCCACTACTTTCTGATTTGTTCCTCTTTCTTTAAGTGTGCCGCTCACCTGTTACACCTTGCTCAGTATTGATGATCTTCGCTACAGAGAGGTTTACCTGCCTGCTCAGCTTTTGCTTCTCTACCTTATTATTCGGAGTTCTGAGCCTTATCCTAAACAGCAACTTCTACCTTGGAATTTCATTCACAGTCTCTCTCTCTCTGTTTGTGGGGTAAAGTACCTATTGCATTTTTTCATTGCCTCTCGCTGCTTTCTTTTTACCGCAGCTCTTACCCTCAGTGTTCATTCAGCCTGTCAGTGTATTTCTCCGATTACGCTACACAGCGTGACGTCACTTCCGGGTCTGCTCCGGTCTCTCTCTAACTACTCTGAATCACCTTCGAAGGTAACCGTGCTTGCTCTCCTGCCTGTCTGCATTACCAAGGTACAAAATACTGCTAAACATCATACCTCATAACGTATGTACTGTGTCTTGTATTAAAGCGTTAACTGCAACTTCACTTGTCTGCTCCTGTTGCTCAAATGCTGCCTGACTGAATCTTTATCTTGTTCACAGTTCACCTGTTATTATCTAAGCCTGATCTTAACAGTATATTATTTACTTATTCACTTTCTGCTGAATAAGTTATCAATGCTTGTTATATTAAACTTACTCACATGACTGAAGGAAGCCTTTTCAGAAATAGAGGTTTTAGACAGTCCTGTGTAACATACATATTATTATTCATTCTGCAGTTGTGTTCCACCTAAACATATATTCACCAGTTCCTGATATTCGTGCACTGAGTTTCTAATTTAAGTTAAGTCTGGCACAACCCAGTATTTATAAATTCTTGCTATCATTCAGTTTGTATAGGTATCAGCGGCATAGCATCTCATCATTCAGAAAACCCCCAAGAACTAAGTTTGTAATAAGAATTAAATCTGGCACAACCCAGATTATGTGAAAAGACTGTTTCCTTCAGTTTGTAATTTATATCAACAGCGTAACACACATTCATTCCAAACACTCGATTTGGCAGTTTAGATAAATAAAGTCTGGCACAACCCAGGTTTAGGAATAATAATTATCATACGGTTTGTAGTTTCTGTGCAACAAAGTTGCAAGTTAATATGCAAGTTCCAATTTGGCGCCGTAAGGTACAGTGAATGTTGTAATCATAAAGTAGTACAACTCACACTCATTGGTCTATAAAATCATGTGATACACTCTCACTCATATGGCGTAACAAATAATTATTCAGTTAGCTATTAATAAATAAAGTCTGGCACAACCCAGGCTGTATGAGTATAAATTATTGTTCTGTAACTAGTTGGTCCCTATTCAGTACACGGAACCCAGATTGGACAAATGCCGATAATTAGCTGTATAAGTGCTGTAACCATACACTCCACATGATTATGCAATACTGGGCTTATTTAAAAAACATAGGAAAATAGAGCGTGAACTAGTTCAACACTCTCCCCTGACGCGTTTCGCCCGATTGGGCTTTATCCTTTATAAGTTACAGCACTTATACAGCTAATTATCGGCATTTGTCCAATCTGGGTTCCGTGTACTGAATAGGGACCAACTAGTTACAGAACAATAATTTATACTCATACAGCCTGGGTTGTGCCAGACTTTATTTATTAATAGCTAACTGAATAATTATTTGTTACGCCATATGAGTGAGAGTGTATGACATGATTTTATAGACCAATGAGTGTGAGTTGTACTACTTTATGATTACAACATTCGCTGTACCTTACGGCGCCAAATTGGAACTTGCATATTAACTTGCAACTTTGTTGCACAGTAACTACAAACCGTATGATAATTATTATTCATAAACCTGGGTTGTGCCAGACTTTATTTATCTAAACTGCCAAATCGAGTGTTCGGAATGAATGTGTGTTACGCTGTTGATATAAATTACAAACTGAAGGAAACTTAGTCTTTTCACATAATCTGGGTTGTGCCAGATTTAATTCTTATTACAAACTTAGTTCTTGGGGGTTTTCTGAATGATGAGATGCTATGCCGCTGATTCCTATACAAACTGAATGATAGCAAGCATTTATAAATACTGGGTTGTGCCAGACTTAACTTAAATTAGAAACTCAGTGCACGAAAGAGCGTGTATCACAAGATCTTATAGACCAATGAATATGAGCTGTACTAATTTACAACCAGAGTATTCGCTGTGCCACAAAGCACCATAACCTGAACTTCCTCATTCACTTGCTACTTTGTTACGTATTAACTACAAGCCGTAGGAATATTACTATTTACCAAGTCTGGGTTATGCCAGACTTTATCTATTTAACTGCAAAATACAGTGCTTGGAATGAATGTGTGTTACGCTGTGGAAATTTAAATTATACAATCTGGGTTGTGCCAGACTTAACCACAATTACACACTCAGTTTATGAATGAATGCGCACCCCAAAACTTAAAGAACATTGAATCAACCTTAGTTGTTATCCATACAACCAGGGTGGTGTCTGAGTATTTGCTAAATAAGTTTTCTAAGGAGCGTGTGCCTAAGTTTAGGAGGACTGATAAATATGAGCCACATTATGTTTGCAGCATTTGCTGTACTTGCTTAACCCAGCAACTTTAATTACTGAATCTGGACTGTACCAGATAGAAATATTACTAATAAGGGTTAAACCATTTACCAATAGAATTGGCTATATCTGAGGTCTGGGCGGTATAGGACTATGTTTACTTTATCATAGACTTCATTCCAACCTCTATGAATGTGCACCTAATAAAATACAGACTTTATTTTAACTTTCATAAATGTGCGCCTAATACAATACAGAAAACAAAAGTAGCACCAATCACGCACACATTGCTATTTATACAAGTACACTGGCTAAATTTGCAGCCCAGGTTATAACAGATCAAGTTTTTTCTGTGGATACTTAATTCACTGTTACCCCTATTCTTTGATTATTATCATCGATGTGAAGTACTCATAACTTTGATATCATTTATTGTACTTCATACTCAATAGTGACACTTGAATTACATTGAGTGGAAATTACATTACCCGGATTGGAACTTTTACACTAGCTTTATAATTAAGGCTATAACTATTGTGGTAACCATTACCTAGTTGACTCATTTGATTATTTAGATCACTAATATTGGTGAATTTATTGAGGCCGAATTATTATATTCTGTGATCTAATGTGGAATTTATTACACTGATTTGGATACTGGTGAATATTTTAATTGTGTGTGTATCAACCAAACAATTTTGGTTTTTTAATCTTAAATATCAATAAAAGTTATATTTTAATATCCTGTTGGGGAATCCCATCCCTTAGTTTAGGCCCAGAGTGCTGCAAGAGCATACTTTTGGGAAGTCTGGTATCCTTTATATCATTCTTCCTTGGTGTTTTTACTTATATTTGTGCACAAGCACCATTTCCTCTAGTATATAGTAGACTTGATTAAACTCATACCTCCTGACTGGAATTACCATTAGAAGTAGTGCCACTGTTCATCCTTGTTGGTTGTAATTAGTTTAAATATCTGTAATTTGTTTTTTATTTTCTGTAATTTAGTGTTTTGATTTTGTACTTTAGATAATTTAATTTAATTGATTTAATTGTTGTTAATTTAGTTAATTTATTTAATTATAGTGTAGTGTTAGGTGTTAGTGTAACTTAGGTTAGGTTTTATTTTACAGGTATGTTTGTATTTATTTTAGCTAGGTAGTTATTAACTAGTTAATAACTATTTAATAACTATTCTACCTAGTTAAAATAAATACAAACTTGCCTGTAAAATAAAGATAAATCCTAAGCTAGATACAATGTAACTATTAGTTATATTGTAGCTATCTTAGGGTTTATTTTATAGGTAAGTATTTAGTTTTAAATACAATGAATTTAGATAATGATAGGAATATTTAGTTAGATTTCTTTTAATTATATTTAAGTTAGGGGGGTGTTAGGGTTAGACTTAGGTTCAGGGGTTAATAATTTTAATATAGTGGTGGCGACGTTGGGGACGGCAGATTAGGGGTTAATAAATGTAGGTAGGTGGCGGCGATGTTAGGGACGGCAGATTAGGGGTTAATAATATTTAACTAATGTTTGCGATGCGGGAGTGCGGCGGTTTAGGGGTTAATATGTTTATTATAGTGGCGGCGACATTGGGGGCGGCAGATTAGGGGTTAATAAGTGTAGGTAGGTTGCGGCGACATTGGGGGAGGCAGATTAGGGGTTAATAAATATAATGTAGGTGTTGGCGACAGGGCCGGCGCTTGCATATAGGCAAGTTAGGCATCGGCCTTAGGGCACAGTATTGGGGCGCAAACTGCCGGTGACAAGCAGCAGCAACTTTTTTTTTTTTTTTTTACATTTGCGGTCCACTCCGCCCCCAGTCCAGACAACATTGAATTTTCTTTGGGCAAATTGGGGTGCCGTGCTAGTAATACATACATAGGGGTTACATTTTTAAATATTGTCTCAAATTCAATTTATTCAAATGTTTCCCGCGCGCACAGGCTGCATCTGTTCAGTGCGCGCGGGCTTCTGTAGGTAAAGGAGGAGTGGGTGGAGCAGCTATGCAGGAGCTCAGCTGCACTGTCCTGGCTGGGGAACGGATTTGCAGAACTAGCTCAGTTCTGAATTGGCAGCAGCAGACAGTCAAGTCAACTCACAGGTAAAGCAAAGCCTGTTACCAGTTTCTATAGAAAAAACAAAGCTTGTCCTTTAAAAGCAATTGTTTATTTAAGCAAACAGCTCAGAAACTGCACCACGGAAAATAGATCAGACAGTTAAGTACAAGTTTACTTTTACTCCACTGTCTGAGCTATTTTCCATGCTGCACGTTCTGAACCGTTTGCTTAAATAAACACTTGCTTTTAATGATTTGTGGGAGTATCTGCTTAATGCAGTCCAAGCTCCGTGCAGAGTCAGAGAGATACCGTGCTGTGTTAAACATGATCAGGGAGCTGTTCCTGCAGAGGGAGGTCACAGTTTAACTAGGAAATCAGACACAAGCCCCTCACAGTAAGCAGAGGGGGGATGGGTAGGGAGAGAGTTTTGCTCGGCTGTCTGTTCACTGAACTGAAGTGTTTGCTAGTTCAGCTCAACTTGGGGATATAATATGTGATTTTAATAAGTGACAATCATGACACTTATGCTGCTGTAAACATGTGTGTGTATGTTTGTGTAAATGTGTATGTATGTGTAAATATGAGTGTATGTATGTGTAAATATGAGTGTATGTATATGTAAATATGCGTGTGTGTAAGTGTGTGTATGTGTAAATGTGTGTGTGTATGTATGTGTAAATGTGTGTATGTATGTGTAAATGTGTGTGTGTGTATGTATGTGTAAATGTGTGTATGTGTGTGTGTATGTATGTGTAAATGTGTGTGTGCATGTGTAAATATGTGTGTGTGTGTGCATGTGTAAATATATGTGTGTATGTATATGTAAATGTGTGTGTATGTAAATGTATGTATATGTACATGTGTAAGTGTGTATGTATGTGTAAATGTGTATGTATGTGTAAATGTGTGTGTGTGTGTGTGCATGTGTAAATATGTGTGTGTGTGCATGTGTAAATATGTGTGTGTGTGTGTGCATGTGTAAATATGTGTGTGTGTGTGTGCATGTGTAAATATGTGTGTGTGTGTGTGCATGTGTAAATATGTGTGTATGTACATGTGTGTGTAAATGTATGTATGTATATGTATGTGTGTGTGCGTGTGTGTAAATGTGTGTGTGTGTATGTGTAAATGTGTATGTATGTGTAAATGTGTGTGTGTGTGTGAAAATATGTATGTATGTGTGTGTGCAGGTAAATGTTGTTACCTGCACATTATGTCATGCAGAAATATCTACTACACATTACTAGAACATTTTATTAAGTAGCAGGGTATATCTTTTTTTTTTTTTTTTTTTTTGGGGGGGGGGGCGGCAAAATGTGTCTTTGCCTGTGTAGCCAAAAATCCTAGCACCGGCCCTGGTTGGCGATGTCGTCCCATGCTGTATAATGCATGGGACTACAAAAACAGCTTTGATATGTTAATTCCCCTTCATGACGAACATGGTTCATTATACACACTCAGACCATGATGCTCATTATGGCAACCGGTCATTATGTGCAATGAATCGGTTAAAAGAAAAGGAACAAAGACAAATACATTTTGTCACAGAATAGGGACCAATCTGAAATGTATTACTTACAAATTAAAATGGAATTTCTTTTCACCAGGTTTTTATGTCTTGACTTTAATAAATGAGTTAATTTATAGTAAAAATATAGAAAAATAAAGTTTAACTAAGATTTTCTTTATTTTAGCATCTGAATCATGGAACAGATAAATTACACTGAAGTAACTTATTTCATTATTAAGGGAATTTCTGACAAGCCCGAGCTGCAGGCGCCAATCTTCTTTCTAATTCTTCTTATTTATCTCATTTGTCTTGGTGGTAACACAATGATTCTTCTGCTTGTCTCTCTAGATCCTCAACTCCGCACTCCCATGTATTTCTTCTTGAGTAACTTGTCCCTCATTGACATTTGCTCAACCACCGTCACTCTACATAATATCTTGTTTATCTTCATTTCAGGAGACAATACAACGTCTTTTATTTCCTGCATGACTCATATGTATATATTTTCATCATTGCAAAGTAATGTGCTTTTAATACTAGCGGCCATGGGCTACGACCGTTATGTGGCTATCTGTAATCCCCTGCATTATCATATGGTGATGAACCAAAAGATTTGTCTTATATTGGCCACTGTCTCATTGGTTATGGGTTGTATGGAAGCCACACCTACTCTATTAGCAATATTAAGCTTCACATGTTATAAATCCAACATAATAAATCATTTTTTCTGTGATTATATGCCGTTGAAGAAACTCATTTGCAGTGACACAACATTTTTGGACCTTTATATATTTATTAGCGGAGGTTTGATCACATGTTTCACTCCATTTAGTCTCACTTTCACCTCTTATATCTTTATTATTAACACCATCATAAGAATTAATTCCAGCACTGGAAGACGTAAAGCCTTCTACACATGCTCCTCCCACCTCATCGTTGTTATCCTTCTTTATACAACGATCTTCTGCCAATATCTGACACCAGAATCAATGGATAACTTAGAAAACAAAAAACTTTTCTCTCTCTTTAATACAGCAGTAGTTCCCATACTGAATCCACTGATTTACAGCCTGAAAAATAAAGATGTGAAATCATCACTTAGACGATATTTAAAACTGTGTAAGGTTTACTTTTAAAAGGATATCGAAAACCCAAATTCCTTATTGCACATCAAAAAACTCAAGCAAATATATATATAAGTTGCTTAAATTTAGAAATAAATTTAGTGGCAATTTATTATTTAAAATTCTGTATTTTCAACTTATTTCATGGAGGCAGCAAAATATGTCTTGACACTGGAGTATACTCTTTCTGTTTAAGAATAGCCCACTTTATTTTGGTGATGAACTACTCATGAGTTTTAAAACTCTGTTAATAGCAGTGCACAAGCATATTTAAATCTGGTAACTAACTGGTCTGAATTTTTTTTTTTGGGGGGGGGGGTTAATGGTTTGTGTCCTTGGACTGCTTTCAATTTATAACCCCATGCAATCATTGCTAAGAAAATAGAAAAAAGTGGATTTTAAACACTGTTTTAAGTATGAATAAAACAACTTGATTTATAGATCACTTTAGGAATGACAAATTGTGTGTACCTTATATGGCTCTTCAGCTATTGATTTCATTGCATTTAATAATATTTCTGTAATAAAGAAATGAGAAAATGAAAACGTGGACATACATTGTATGGATAAACGGACATGGGAGTCCACAGTAAGGTTTCCTGATTCAGGGCTAGATTATGAGTGGAGCCAAATATTGCTCTATCGTGAATGCGATATTGCCACTCCACTCTGTAATACCAGCACACACTAATGTTCGCTGGTATGAAAAGTGAGGCGTAATGTGAATGTAACTTCCCTTTCACATTGCCTGAAAGCCTTGAGCTCATGAGAGCGCACTTCCATAGGCTCCAATTGGAGCCTCAGTCTCATGCCGTCAGACACGGCAAACCATCCAGCACAGCGCAGGGGCAATTTGCGCAGTGTTGGGCAACAATAATTAAAGTGAATGTAAATGTTGATGATAAAGTATACGGTTTTAAAAAATTCAATTAAAAACAGGGGCACTTTAATTCATCAAAATTTACATTTCATTTGTGTTGTGAAAATACTTACCTTTTTAATCTTGACAGCTGCTCCAGCTTCCCCCAGTCATCATAAGCCTTTTCCTACGTCAGAAATTATGTATCAGTCCTCCTCCAATCACGGCTTCCCCCCTGGGGGAATCAGTGTCTGATTCAAAGCAGTGATTGGAGGAAGCTGGATTCCTCATTTTAGACCCAGGAAGAGGCTTTGCGACGGGCAGAGGAAGCAATGCAGCGGCTGTCAAGATTAAAAGGTAAGTATTTTTACAACACAAGTGAAATGTAAATTTTTATGAATTAAAGTGCCCCTGTTTTTTAATCGATTTTTTTTAAAAACGAGCACTTTACTATCAAATTTTACATTCAATTTAAATATATATGTATATGAATATATATATACAGGGCTCAACACAATGAACACAATGAACACAAGAACAATTTCCAGAATTTTGACAAAAACTGAGTTTTATAGAACATTTGTTTAGCTCAATACATGAAATTAAGGTTAATAATATAACTTAGATTACAAAATCTTCAGGTTTACTCAAAATAGGCAATGCACAAATGAATACACCCACAACAAAAACGACTACATCTAGTATTTTGAACAACCTCCATGATTTGTAAGGACAGCACCAAGTCTTCTAGGCATGGAATAAGCAAGTTGGCAACAGATTGCAACATCTATCTTATTATACTCTTCATGAATGACCTCTTTTAGAGCCGGGTGCTGGATGGAGAGTGATGCTCAACTTGTTAGAATTCCCCATAGGTGTTTGATTGGGTTAAGATCAGGAGACATACTTGGCCATAGCATCACTTTCTCCTTGTTCTTCTTCAGAAATGCAACAGTGACCTTAGACGACCAAGGACAAGGAGTGATGGTAACATCTTCTCTTTCAATAAAGAGCAGCACATATGTGAATTCATGATACCATCAATAAAATGCAGCTCCCCGACACCAGCAGCACTCATGCAGCCCCACAGAAGGACACTGCCACCACCATGTTTCACTGTAGGCACTATGCATTTTTCGTTGTACTCCTCACCTTTGTGACGCCATACAATTTTGAAGTCACTCATCAGTTCCAAAAACATTTATCTTGGTCTCATCACTCCAGAGTACAGAGTCCCTGTAGTCTTCTTCTTTTTCAGCATGTGTCCTGGCAAATTTTAGGTGGGCTTTTTTGTTCATGGGCTTTAGGAGAGGCTTCCTTCACGGATTACACCCATGCATGCCATTTCTCTGCAGTTTGCGCCATATTGTGTCACGGGAAACAATCACTCCAGTTTGGCTTTCTACTTCTTTAGCTAACTGCAGTGAACTTGAACGGCAATTTTCTTCAACTCTTCTCATCAAAAGACGCTCCTGTCTAGGTGTTAACTTTCGTGGACGGCCTGGACGGCTCTGTGATATGGTTACAGTTCCATCTTTGTTACATTGTTGTATCACTTTTGCTACAGTATTCTGACTGATTAGTAAAGCCTTGCTGATCTTCTTGTAGCCTTCACCTTTCTTGTGTATATAAATTATTTTCTTTCTCAGGCCTTGTGACATTTCTATTCCATGTAGTGCCATTGCTGACAGCATGACATGGGAAAGGATAACAAGTAAGTAACACCCTTTTATAATAAACTGTCTGCTGGACACCTGTTTAATGAATAATTAGACTCACCTGTAATTGAATTCTTATTAATTAGGAATTTGTTGTCAGACATTTAGCTTTGCTCCTGTGACTTATTTATTTTTGCAACATGGTCTTGAATAAATTTGTTAGGACAACTACTTTGCTGTGGGAGCAAATTACCAAATCTTGGTTGCAATTAATGGCCTGCATTTGTAGGAGTATTTTGTAGTGTAGTGTCCCATAGAATATGTTATTTCTGAAAGGTAAGTACAGGTTTTCAGACAAATCTATTGGAGTGTACTTATTTATGCTGCTCACTGTATTTATCTCCATGTATTTATATGTGTATATACACATTTACCATACAAACACAGTCCCCATTCTCCTCTATGTAAAAGTACTTTCAGTGCTGTTTTATTTTTTACACCTCACATCCCCTCCCTTTAACCCCTTATAACTGCTTTGTGAAGTTTTTTATTAAAAAATAAAAATGCTTATATTTTTATTTATTTTAAAGGATGGTCCACTTTATTTGGGGGGCACTTTGGGCAACTTTTTATCCTTAAGGTCTAAACCCCCTATTCCGTCCTCCGTACTGTAATAGCTTATCTAATTAAATAAGACAACACACACCATTGTTGGGAGAAAGAACCGGTCACGGTCCACGTTTATTAAATAAACGCTTTAACTAGTGCCTAAGCGTTACTCTAATTACGCTTAGGCACTTAATCAACCTATCATCAAAACTTGGCAACAATTTCGTAATAAATCATCGTTGGCGGCATCTCTCCATATCCTAGCCCCTACTAGCAGATGGTCAAGGCCCCTTCCGATACCTGCAGCGTGACACCCGGCTGTACACGCCCAATGGCACTCAGAGAGAGTTGTGATGTTGAGAGATCCTTGGCCCACATTCGCGAGGGAGGGGACCCCCAGGCCGGCGCCTGGCGGGCATAACCCCTCCCTTCTTTCTGGACCGTCACTCTTCTCTCTTTGTGCCTGCTCCCGAGGGCATTGACCACTCGCCTGCTGGGGCATCTCCAACCAACCCGGGAAGGTGACCCCTGTCAGCAGAGTCGTACAACCCAACTGCCAGGGGTGGATGGCTATATTAAAGACTCGGTCTTACTGCAGGCTAGCTCAATTAAACCTACCCCTGCCGAGTTGGCTTACCCTACTCAGCCGCTTCTTTGCCGCCATTCACTTCTTCCATGGGACGGGTGGGCGGGAAAACCTTCTCCTTGAAGTCTGGAAACCGAAAGAGGCTGAAATCACTGCTGCAGGACCCTATAAAGGTAAGAACATACACCGCCTCTCCACATGCAACATTGTAACAAAACATAGCTTAACATTTCTATAGACTTCAAGTTGGTAATCCCTTAATGTTGTTACTGGCCCACTAGAGGGCCCTCCACTATCATAATGTCTAAACCCCCTATTCCGTCCTCCATACTGTAATAGCTTATCTAAATAAATAAGACAACACACACCATTGTTGGGAGAAAGAACCGGTCACGGTCCACGTTTATTAAATAAACGCTTTAACTAGTGCCTAAGCGTTACTCTAATTACGCTTAGGCACTTAATCAACCTATCATCAAAACTTGGCAACAAGTTCATAATAAATCATCGTTGGCGGCATCTCTCCCTATCCTAGCCCCTACTAGCAGATGGTCAAGGCCCCTTCCGATACCTGCAGCGTGACACCCGGCTGTACAATGGCACTCAGAGAAAGTTGTGATGTTGAGAGATCTTCGGCCCACATTCGCGAGGGAGGGGACCCCCAGGCCGGCGCCTGGCGGGCATAACCCCTCCCTTCTTTCTGGACCGTCACTCTTCTGTCTTTGTGCCCGCTCCCCAGGGCATTGACCACCCGCCAGAAGAGCCAGGCGAACTCTTGCCGCCAAAACCAAACCAACAGGCACCTATTAACTAAATAACAACGATAAACAGTAACAATAATAACACAATTCACATAACAACATTTCCGAACTTTATGAAATAACCCTCAATAGGGCTCCCCTGACGTCCTTTAGAAAGATGTCCAGACCAACGTCCGTCAGGTGGACACCATCAGGCCTAAATAGGTCCTTTCTGTCAGCTGTGATAGGTTTGTGCCTGACCACGAAACCCCCAAGCCCGTGACCGTCCTTCCCTTCTCCCTGTTGACCTTTTTGCGCACGTTATACGCAGCCTTCTGAGTGACAATGTGTCTCCAATGCAGTCTAGCAACCACATTCAACCACCCCACAGTCACCTCCTTCAATCAAGTGTGCACCCAATGCACATCTGCTGACATTCTTTTAATCAGGTCCAATGCGGGCAGTGCCCCCAAATCATTCCCCCCGAGGTGCAGCACTAAAATATTAGGCTGCCCCCACCTTCTGTGCGCCTCCTGCAAGAGCGCCGGCAAATAAGCCCACAACAATCCCCTGCGCCCTAACCACCAGAAGCTTGCCTTGGACATTGGGAATCCAAGCTGCTGTCCCTCCGGCGACCGCAGCGCCCTGATGTGAGCCCAGTGGACGTATGAATGCCCTACAATCCACACGCGAACTGGCGGGGTTTTCTCATTTACAATACCTGGTAAAAACAGAGTACACCATCATGAACTAACAACCCACAAAATTGACTAAAATTAAAGAACCCCAGCCACAAGCAACTCCCGGCCCCAAAAACTGCTACTTAATTTAGCCCCTTTGTCGGTCTAATGTATGTTTTATATTGTGTAGACTTCCATCTACCGAGACGTTTAATCTCCGCTGCTGGGAGGCACTTCTGTGCCGTGCTAGTCGCTGCGCCTATCCTAAAGGAATGCGGAGCAATACTTTTGGGGTCCAACCCCACCTTCTCAGTCACCTTAGCGAGCACCCTACGGAATTGGAAGGCAGACAATGCTGACCCGTCCTCATATACAAAGAACAGTTCACCTCCCGCCAGTCGCACCGTCAGTTATTGTTCCACGCAACTGACCGGACAACTGTCAACACAATCTTGCTTCGTAAGGGGCAACCAAGCTCCCCTGCCTTCTTGATCAGTTTTGGACCTTGGCACGAACAATAGAAGACCCCCGTCCGTCACCCGGACGTGCTCCAACCGTACTCCCCCTGAGCCTTTCACCTTAGCAGATGCCACAAGCTCACCCACACGGAGAGCTCCCGCAAATGCCACTGGGAAGGCTGCCCTAAACAGCAGCCTCTCATATTCTGACTTACACACAAAAGCCACACTTAAGGCTAACAGTCTCAGTCTGTCCTGTGTGATGGGCTCCCTCCGGTCCTTCGGCCGGGGGGGCCACCCTTCCCCACCCTTTCAACACCTTCCTAACCAGGAAGGATCCTGAGTGGTCCGCGTGACCCAAAGCTTTGTTAAAGAATGCTACAGCCGACAGCCTCCCTGCCGCACCAGCCCTACTGACCCCGTCATGCCTCAGCTGCGCCAACCAGTCTAACACCTGCACCCTAGTGGCCCTTTGTACCTGCACGCCCCTTTGTAGACAGAAAGCTTCCCAGCTGCTCCAGTGGCTCCTGTACGCCGACCACGTCCTGGGCGCCAAAGATGCCTTAACTAACGGTAAGATGCTTGCCCAATCTCCAACAACTGCCAAAGAAAAAATGGGCATGTTAGACCCTCAACCGCCGCCATGGGAGCTGCTTCCCTAAACTGCCCCCATTTAAATCGAGAGAGTGCATCAGCGATAACGTTTTGCACTCCCGGGACGTGTTTGGCGGTGAAGTGTATGTTGCGCTGTAAGCAGCGCAACACCAAGTGCCTCAAGTAGCACACGACGGCTGGTGATGACGCCGACAACCTGTTAATGGCATACACCACACTCATGTTGTCTGTCCAGAACACCACCAACCTGTTGGCCAACCTCTCTCCCCAAATTTCAATAGCCACAATGATGGGGAATAGCTCTAACAAAGTCAGGTTTTTTTATGTAACCTGACGCCACCCACTCCCGTGGCCACGGAGCAGCGCTCCACTCCCCATCCAGATATGCCCCATAACTGAAGCCACCCGCTGCATCCGTGAACAGGTTCAGCAAATGGTTCGATACCGACGGGCGTCTCCATAAGCACACACCATTAAAGCTCTGAAGGAAGTGATCCCAGACCGCCAGATCTTCCCTCACCTCAGATGTGATGCGTACCCATTGGCGTGGCCAGTCGGGCCCTTCAAGAGGCCCTCCAACCGACAGTTAAAAACCCGTCCCATAGGTATAACTCGCCCAGTGAAATTCTGCAAACCCAGTAAGGACTGGACGTCCTTGACGGTGACCTTGTCCCTACTACTGGCTGCTCGTACCGCCGCCAGCATACGCGTCACCTTCTCCATTGACAATCTGCATATCTCCAGCACGTGTCGATTTCAATCCCCAGGAAAGTGAGACACGTGCAAGGGCCCTGAGTTTTATCGTCCGCAAGCGGGATGCCAAAACGCCTCATCATATCCTGCATAATGCCCATGAGCTGTTCACACTCTGTTGAACCTGCTCTCCCTACCAATAAGAAATCATCAAGGTAGTGGGCCAATGCTCCCCCCCTGAAGCCTTGTATACCACCCAATGGAGGAAAGATCTGAAGCACTCGAACAGCGAGCAAGACAGGGAGCACCCCATCGGCAAGCAACGATCCACATAATATGCCCCCTCAAACTTCATGCCCATCAGTCTGAAGGCCGAGGGATGCAAGGGCAGCAGCCGAAATGCTGACTCGATGTCCAGTTTTGCTAAAAGCGCACCCGAACCACATGCCCTGACCACGTCCAGCGCCTTATCAAATGATTGATAATGTACCGAACTCATCTCGGGGTCAATAGCGTCATTGACTGAGCTCCCTTTCAGAAAGGACAGGTGATGTATCAACCTGAACTTCCCTTCCTCCTTTTTTGGTACAACCCCCAATGGCAAGATCACTAGATCTCCCAATGGACAATCCGCTAATGGGCCAGAGACCCTGCCTAATGCGACTTCCTTAGCCAACTTTTCCCTCACCATATGCGGGAATTCGTAGGCTGTTTTCAGGTTTTTATGCACCACAGAACCCCTAACCATCCCAGTAATTGGAATATGAAAACCCCCCTCCAACCCTGACCTGAGCAATTCTGCCACCTCCCGGTCAGGGTAGTTAGCCAGCCATATCTGCATGGCCGGTAACCTAAGCGGGGTTGGTGCCCTTGACTGTAACTCCAGGCTTAGGAGCTGGTTTGATCTGTCCCTGCTCTCTCCTTTTTCCACACTCAGCTCCTGGGTGTGGCCCCACGCAGAACTTGCAGATGTGCCGAAAGGAGCAGTTACTCCCCCTGTCACACTGCTTGTCTTGGAACTTCCAACATTCCCTACCTCGTCTGCCGAGCCGAGCCCCTTGGCATGGCTGCGTCTGGCGTGCCGCCACCGGGGAGGGGGAACCTCCCTCCAGCCCCAGTTTAGACCACAGGTGCATGTCCTGTGTGCCAAAATGCAGCAAGGGGTTACCCACCATCTTCCTCCTGAAGGCCATGTCATACTCCCGCCATGCGCCTTCCTTAAACCTCGTATGTATATCCTCCACTGTCTCCTGGTACTTAAACATATTGCGCCCCTGTAAGGGCCACCTGTCCACATAGCACGCGGCCAAGACATGGAAGCATTTAAGCCATTCCTCGTATGTCTCCGCCCTGTGCACCCTCTTAGGGCCTGATCCATCAGCCGCCCTTTCTTTCGCCCTATAAGCATCCAGGGAGAGGTCAAACACGTTAATGTATTTACCCTCCTGAATCTTCTTTACGACCTTCTGCTTTAGATGTCCGTAAAGTGAGTGTACTAAACAGGGGTAAGTATCCCCTTGCGCCGCCACCTTACGGGGCACCGGGCCCGACGGGGCCATAGCGCCCCCTAGCCCCTGTGACCCTTGAACCTTCATTGCCTGGCCTTTGGCCTCTGCCCTGTCCTTAGCCTGCGCCAACGCCATCTTCTTTATCCACCTGAACATTCTGCGCTGCCCTTTTCCCACTAAGCTTAGATCCTCCCCGCTGTCAGAACCAGACCCACTTGTGGAAGACCCCGTGTCAGTGTGCATAATGTCAGGTGCATGGCACTCACCATCTCCTGGCGTCTCTGCTCCTACTGGCCCCTGCTGCGTTGCACCCAGTTGACTGTTGCTGGGCCCCGCCACCACCAGGTCGCTCGTTGATCCCAAATCCATTTGTGCTGTCGACTGTTCCGGCACCTGCTGGGACAAAACAACTTGGAGAGTACTCCGATCTACAGGAGGTGCATCAACGGAAGCACCCACCCTCTCCCCCCCTTGTCTCTCACCCCCATGCATACCCAAAGCTCTAGCCACAGCACTCCTAATAACCTGCTCCTGCAGTGCCCCCTCCTGGGCATGATCACTAAACCCAGGCAGGGGCCTAGCGCCATTAACCTCACGCAGCGCTGCTTCTACTGCCCTTCTAATGGTGTCCTCATTCACCCTCTTTGAATCTGCACCATATCATACTGCCTGTCACGCTCCATATCACCCTGTCTCAAACGTTCCACAGCCACAACCTGGCTTGACTGCTGATAACCATGCGTTACCCCGCATGGGCCCACCCCCCATGCTGGCCATACCCGACTTGGGAACCATACTGTAGACCTGACCTATACGTTGGCCTATCATCCCTCTCCATAGACCCCGTGTGTCCACGCATCACTCCTTCATCCACTCTTGCCACCATTTGTGCAACATTTGCAAAACTTCCCATATGTCCTCCATATGTGCCCCTCTCACTTGCCGCTGCAAACTCCTGAGGCCTCCGCCCAACACATACATTCAATTGTGCCTGCGCCTGTGCGCTAGTGCCAGGCCTCTCATCCGCTCTTATTATCACCTCAGAGCCCCTCAGCACCCGACCGGGATTCAACCCTGCTTGCACATGCGCACCAGCCCTGGGCCTGTCAGCCAGCCTCACATCCGCGTCACACGACTGCCGCGCCCTGCTTGGCCCCACCACCTCTGTTGCGCAAGGTAAGTGCCCTCTCTCACAGACCGCTGGCCCCATTGCTGACCCTCCCGCGACCCGTAGTCTCCCCAAGTTACCTGTGGAGCTCCGGTCGCATGAGGGTGTCTCCTCCGGTTCCTTCCTGCTCCCAAGATGGCGGCCGCTACTCTCCTCCTCCTCCTCGGATGAAATCACGGAGGAGGAGTTCTCGTGTGAGCCGCCATCTGAGGGAGTCGTTACCGCTGCACACTCCGCACTCCCTGGATCAGGCCGCACACTCTCCACCTCACCGCCGGCCACCCCAACGGCACCCGAGCCCTGCGCCTGGCCCACCGCGGCCATACCTGATAAGGACTGCGCTAGGGCTAGGACCGCTGCCATGGCCACCAGCGGCAAGGCCGCAAACTGCTCCCCTATGCCTGGCCCCAATGGGCCCTGAATACCCTGCTGGGCCTCATGGCTACCGATGGGCCCACCCTGAGCCTCCCTATCTGCCTCCACGGACCTTTGGGCCTGAGCATCCACATTGGGGCATGCTCTAGGCCCCCTAGAGTACCAGATCCTCAGACTCAGGTTCTTGTCTTTGCTTTGCAGGTCCCTTCTTCCTGGCAGACAGCTCCACCACCTCCCTGTAATGCTTGGGAGGCACAGATTTCCTCCTGGATCTCTCCATGCTCCACTCTTCGCAGAAAAACTTCAAAAAACCTTCTCCTTGAAGTCTGGAAACCGAAAGAGGCTGAAATCACTGCTGCAGGACCCTATAAAGGTAAGAACAGACACCGCCTCTCCACATGCAACATTGTAACAAAACATAGCTTAGCATTTCTCCAGACTTCAAGTTGGTAATCCCTTAATGTTGTTACTGGCCCACTAGAGGGCCCTCCACTATCATAACCAGCGGTCTGGTTAGTTTAGACCAATAAAGGGTTTTCACTTCCTGTCATTCATGTGTTCCTGTTTTGAAAGTAAAGCTGTCAAAATGCATAGTAAAAATAAACCCTTTATTTGAAAACTGACACATACACAGTATCACAAGTTACAGCCTAGTAAAGTTCTGAATCCATAAGTTTTTCAAATAAAGGATTTATTTTGACTATGTATAGCTTTACATAGATTGCACTGGGAAAGTAACTAGCAGATCCAGTGAGGGATACATTTAATCTAGGTAACCAGTTTGTTTCATACTGATGCAAGAGATGCATTGAACGTTTGAGTACTACATCTCATACAATAAAGTATGTATAGTGGAAAAAATACCTAAGCTATTTAACCTCTGTTTTGTCTTTGAGAGAATATGTGTGTGTGAGAGCATGTCTGTATGTGAGAGTGTGCATGTGTGTGTGAGAGCATGTCTGTATGTGAGAGTGTGCATGTGTATGTGTGTGTGAGAGCATGCCTGTATGTGAGAGTGTGCATGTGTATGTGTGTGTGAGAGCATGTCTGTATGTGAGAGTGTGCATGTGTGTGTGTGAGAGAGCATGTCTGTATGTGAGAGTGTGCATGTGTATGTGTGTGTGAGAGCATATCTGTATGTGAGAGTGGGCATGTGTGTGTGTGTGAGAGCATGTCTGTATGTGAGTGTGCATGTGTATGTGTGTGTGAGAGCATGTCTGTATGTGAGAGTGTGCATGTGTGTGTGTGAGAGAGCATGTCTGTATGTGAGAGTGGGCATGTGTGTGTGTGTGAGAGCATGTATGTATGTGAGTGTGCATGTGTATGTGTGTGTGAGAGCATATCTGTATGTAAGAGTGTGCATGTGTATGTGTGTGTGTGAGAGCATGTCTGTATGTGAGAGCGTGCATGTGTGTGTATAAGCATATGTGCATGTGTGTGCTAGAGCATGTCTGTATATGAGAGTGTTCATGTGTGTGTATGAGCATATGTGCATGTGTGTATGAGCATAAGTGCATGTGTGTGTGAGAGCATGTCTGTATGTGAGAGTGGGCATGTGTGTGTGTGTTTGTGTCTGAGAGCATGTCTGTATGTGAGAGTGTGCATGTGTGTGTATAAGCATGTGTGCATGTGTGTATGAGCATAAGTGCATGTGTGTGTGAGAGCATGTCTGTATGTGAGAGTGGGCATGTGTGTGTGTGTGAGAGCATGTCTGTATGTGAGAGTGTGCATGTGTGAGCATGTCTGTATGTGAGAGTGGGCATGTGTGTGTATAAGTATATGTGCATGTGTGTGTGTGAGCATGTCTGTATGTGAGAGTGGGCATGTGTGTGTATAAACATATGTGCATGTGTGTGTTAGAGCATGTCTGTATGTGAGAGTGTGCATGTGTGTGTATAAGCATATGTGCATGTGTGTGTGTGAGCATGTCTGTATGTGAGAGTGGGCATGTGTGTGTATAAGCATATGTGCATGTGTGTGTTAGAGCATGTCTGTATGTGAGAGTGTGCATGTGTGTGTATAAGCATATGTGCATGTGTGTATGAGCATAAGTGCATGTGTGTGTGAGAGCATGTCTGTATGTGAGAGTGGGCATGTGTGTGTGTGAGAAAGCATGTCTGTATGTGAGAGTGTGCATGTGTGTGTATAAGCATATTTGCATGTGTGTATAAGCGTAAGTGCATGTGTGTGTGTGTGTGAGAGAGAGCATGTCTGTATGTGAGAGTGTGCATGTGTGTATAAGCATGTGTGTGTGCAAGAGTATGTCTATGGGCTCCATGTACTAAGCAGTGAAAGCTGCTCTGGAGCCCTTGCGTGGCAGGCTCGCATGTGCGAGGCTGCTACGCGCAGTGTAATGCTTCTTAAACTCTACGCCACCTCTGAGGTGGTGAGGGAAAATTTCAGTGATTGATAACCCCTTCTCTCACGCGATTGGCCACGCGAGAGAAGAGGCGGGCAATACACGCTTAATTGAACGTATAATGATACAAACAAGCAAAATTAAAAGTATTCTTAAGAAACACTGGCCTATTCTAGTAGGGGACCCTATACTAGGGACCCATATTGGAGTTCAACCTTTAGTAACATTTAGGAGAGGAATAAATCTAAAAAATATGTTGGCCCCCAGTAAATTAAGAAGTAACCCAATGGCTAACAATATGGATAGACCATCTACGAATTAGTTAACTGGGTGTGAAGGAACATTGAAATGTGGAAAGAATCTATGTGGAATGTGTAGTCACATTAATAGGTCAACTATATTCCATTACTTAGATCAGTCTGAAGATTATCAAGGTAACGAGTAACTGTAACTCCACGTACGTAGTTTATGTATTGGAATGTAGGTGTGGCCTATTTTATGTAGGCCGCACCAAAAGAAAAATGAAAAGAAGGTTCTATGAACATGTTTATAACATAAAAGAAACATTTGAGAAACACAGTGTCTCTAGACATTTTCTAGAGTGTCATAATAGTGACCCAGTAGGTCTAAAAGTTCAGATTATCGATACAGTCTCATCTAAGGAGAAGGATAGATTACTTAAACTTAGAAAGTTGGAGACCTTTTAGATCTATAAAATGAAGTGCCTACATTCTCAAGGTCTCAATATCGATATAGAGATTGCAGCTCATATGTAGCGGTTAAAGTAGTATTGGATCTTCAGCTATATATAAGTTTTACAATATATTTCTTTTGTACTTCTTAAAATCCAATACATCTATTGTTAGTTTATTCGGTTGCCTGTTTTTAAAGGTTTAGGATGTGATATAGTTAGTATATATCTTAGAAGTATTTTTATGTTTTAATGCGATACCCCGTATTGGTGAGAAGTTTTCTTTCTTATAGTGGTTAATATATTTGTTTAGTTGCTCCAGGAGGCTTTTGATATGTTTTGTTTTAAATATATGTATGATAATTTATGTTGCATTTTTACAATGTTCAGCTTTGTATTTTTCCTAGTACTCAATCAGAGTCATTCTGTTACATAGTACCTATTTGTAACATACTGTGAGGATTTATTATATGATTAATGAGAACCCAGTTGTATCTACTCCACTCAGTCTCACACCAAACCTAGGTACCTTGATAAACTAGGAACCTTATTTTGCTCATTGACTGAGGGTGACCTGTTTAGGTCAAAAGTAAATTACAACTAACTTTAGTTGCAGGAGATATGCACAACAATGTGTAAAAAGTTTAATACTATGTATGTGCTGATACTCTCCAAATTAAAATAATAGCTAATTGCTAAATAATAGATAATCTCTTTGGAGAATGTGAAATAATAACAACTTTATGTAATTGAAGCTCAGTTAATATCTCTTCATATGGAATGTAGCATATCACTCAGATACAGAACTTGAATGTTAAAGGTAGTATAGTTCATATGCAAACTTATTTATAGATACAGCAAAATTGTTATAGCATTGTATTGTATGCAGAAATAACCAGGTTTTAAGCATGCAAACTTTCTAGTAGTAACGTAAATGTAGAGGATTGATTTGTTAGTATATGCAATCTTTGGAATAATATGATATTAACGTTACTACAGCAGAAACTTTATGTAAATTATGATACCCATGTCTTCATGACCAGCGTGTACTTGTGAAGTCTTTGCTAGCTGACGAATATGTTGTCCTGAGAAGCAGAGTTGAATCCGACAAAAGAGAGGAGCTGCGACACAGACTCCCGGAGTGCTGATGACGTCAGACGCCGAACTTCTGCAGACACGCTGTATGTCAGTTAGCGTTGCTGAACAGAGAATGGTGTCCTGTAATTGAAAAGAACTTTGCAGATTGAAGGTTAGCAAGCACTTGATGAATTAGAGAGAGCTTCTGGAAAGTTATGTTCACTCCTCATGCGAATCAAATTACCAAGCACAGATGAATTAGAGAGGAGGGCTTATAAAGGCATAACGGTCATGTGATATTATGTTTAAAGGGACAGTCAAATGTGGAAATCATGAAGTATAGAGAGAGAATTACTGTGATATGACAGAACACCCCCCTTAACGATCTGCTCCGCAGATCAGGGTTTGGGACGGTCTGGATGTCTGCGATGAAATAAAGATATCAATCTAGGGGCTGATAAGTTAGCGGATGGTTCCCAAGAATCCTCTTCAGATGTATAATTTTTCCACCGGACTAAATACTGTAGAGAATTCTTATAGAATCTAGAATCTAGAATGGATTCAACTTCGTATGAAACTTCATCCTCAATGAGTGTGGGAACGTGAGTTGTCAAGACTTGATCTCTGACTGGAACATAAGGTTTCAAAAGGGATACATGAAATGTTGGATGTATCTTAAAAGAATTCGGTAGTTGTAAAGTGACAGCATTAGCATTAACAATCCTAATAATTTTGTAAGGACCAATAAACAGAGAACCAAGCTTTTTACTGGGAATGTGAAGCTTCAAGTGTTTAGAAGACAGCCAAACTAGATCTCCCACCTTATAATCAGGAGGTTTCGTTCTCCTTAAGTCATAATAACATTTTTGCTTTTCTTGAGATTGTAATAAAATCTGTTTTAGTTGAATGAATCCTTCAGCGATCGTATTCACTGTGTCATTTACCAAAGGACAAGAACTTTCTGATCTTTGAAGAAGATGATAAGAGGGATGAAACCCATAGTTAATGAAAAATTGAGTTGTATTGGTAGATGAATTAATGGTGTTATTGTAGGAGAATTCAGCAGTAGGTAGAAGAGAAGACCAGTTGTCTTGTTGAAATGTACAGTAGCATCTTAGATATTGCTCTAAACTCTGATTAGTCCTTTCGGTCTGACCGTTTGTTTGAGGATGGTAAGCTGAACTCAAACGACGATCAATATGCAAACTAGAACAGAGTTGTGTCCAAAATCGAGAGGTAAATTGTGTACCCCTGTCAGTCGTGATAGAATTAGGTAACCCATGCAATCTGACAATATGGTTGATGAACAATTCAGCTGTTTCTGAAGCTGTTGGTAAAGTGTGAATAGGTATAAAATGTGCCATTTTTGAAAAGAGATCTACAACAACCAGGATGACTGTGTTGTTAGAAGAGGGAGGTAGATCGACAATGAAGTCTAGGGCAATATCTTGCCAAGGTCTGTCAGCGATTGGAAGAGATAAAAGTAAACCATAAGGGTGAATTCTTTGAGATTTACATTTGGTACATACAGCACACCCTTGTATGTATTGTTTAACAGACTGAATCATATGTGGCCACCAGAAATCCCTTTGAATTAAATGAAGAGTTTTCTTGAAACCAGGGTGTCCTGAAAGTGGTATATCATGTGCCATAGTTAAAATGTCATTCCTAAGAGATTCTGGAACATACAGTGCATGACCATGGTAAAAAAATCCATCATTACCTTTATGAATCCTGGAATCATTAATCAATGGATCATTCTGTTGTTGTTCTTTGAGAGTAGAAGTTTACCCCACTAAAAGGCCGATGAATTTTTCTGGTGGAATTATTGAGTTTAGTTCAGAACTCTCAGTTAATGGAGTTGAATATCTAGATAGAGCATCTGCCTTTGTATTTCTTACTCCTGGACGATAAGTGATTAAAAAATCAAATCTAGTGAAGAATAAACTCCATCTGACTTGTCTGGAAGAAAGACTTTTATTAGTTTTTAGATATTGTAGATTACGATGATCTGTAAATATGATGATTGGAAATCTTGCCCCTTCTAGTAGATGTCTCCAAAATTCAAATGCAGCCTTGATAGCTAGAAGTTCTTTTTCCCCAATTGGGTAGTTAATTTCGGCAGAATTCATAACGCGAGAATAATATGCGACAGGATGAAGCATGTTGGTAGAAGAATCTCTTTGAGACAGAATGGCTCCTATTGCAAATTCGGATGCATCTACTTCTAATGTATATTGTTTCGATGGATCTGGGAATTGTAGGATTGGAGCGGTAATGAAACTATGTTTGAGAGCATTGAAAGAGTCATCTGCCTGTTGGTTCCAGTGGTATTTGTGGTTCTTTCGGGTGAGTAGTGTGAGAGGTTTTGCGATAGTAGAGAAACCTTTAATACATTTTCTATAAAAATTTGAGAATCCTAAGAACCTCTGGAGCTCTTTCTTATTTTTTGGGATAGGCCAGTTAGTGATAGCTTGTACTTTGTTGTCCTCCATGGATATTCCTTTTGGTGAAATATGATACCCCAGGAAAGAAATAGTATCAGAATTGAATATACATTTTTCTGCCTTAGCATATAAGTTGTTCTGTCTTAATCTTGAAAGAACTGTTCTGACATGTTGTATGTGATCCTCTTTGGAATTTGAATAGATGAGAATATCGTCCAAATAAATGACAATGTATGTGTCGAGTAAATCTTTGAAAACATCATTAATAAAAAACTGAAAAGTTGCAGGTGCATTGCACAAACCAAAAGGCATAACACAATACTCGTAGAGACCATACCTTGTACGAAAGGCAGTTAACCATTCATCACCTTTGCGAATTCTAATTAAATTATATGCACCTCTTAAATCCAGTTTGGTGAAAATGGTAGCACCCTGTAACCTCTCTATGAGTTCTGGAATAAGAGGTAAGGGATATCTATTTTTTATTGTACAGTTGTTCAGTTGTCTATAGTCAATTATAGGCCTGAGACTGTCATCTTTATTCTTCACAAAAAAGATTCCGGCACCAGCTGAAGATGTAGAAGGCCGAATAAAACCTTTTTTTAGATTTTCCTCAAGATATTCTTTGAGATGAAGCAGTTCTGGTTCAGAGAGTGGATATATACGACCATAAGGAATTTTACTGTTTGGTTTTAAATCGATAGGACAGTCGTAAGGTCTGTGAGGAGGTAGAGATTGAGCCTCAACCTTATCAAAAACATCATTAAAATCTGAGTACTCTGTAGGTATATTTGTCATATCAACCTGTAATAGAGTTTGTGTTTGTATACAGTGTGTTTTACAATAAGGTGAGTCAAAGGAAATGGAACCACTATTCCATGAGATGGTTGGTTGATGTTTCTTTAGCCATGAGAGTCCTAGAATTATGGGGTATAAAGGAGAATGAATAACCTCGAAGGTACACAATTCAGAGTGACCTGATGAAAATGCTAATGATAATGGAACTGTATGATGGGTAACAGGACCTGAATTGATAAAAGAACCATCAACGACTCGAATAGGTAATGCAATTAATTTTTTAATTATAGGAATCTTGTGATTTTCAACAAAAGAAGAATGAATGAAATTATTAGTTGCTCCTGAATCGATTACCACCTGGGCTTTAAGTTGATGTAGATCCCACTGTAGACAAACAGAAAGAGTAAAGTGAGATGAGTTTTTTATAACAGTCTCATTTATATGAGCTATCTCTTGCTTACCCTTTTTTGATTTTAACAGAATTGGACACTCCTTTACTCCGTGATCTTTAGCAGCACAATATAAACAAAGATTATGTTGTCTTCGTCTGGCCTTTTCTTCCGGTTTAAGAGGACCTTTGACAAAGCCTATCTCCATAGGCTCATCAGTTGATCGGACAGTGGAAACTGAATGAGAGCTATAGGATTTCTTGGTAGATAATTCTGATGACCCTCTTTCAATCTTCCTTTCCCTCAAACGACGATCAATAGATATAGACAAGGTCATAAGATTTTCTAAGTCCTTAGGAATAACTACACGTGCCAATTCATCTTTTAGAGAATCTGCTAATCCAATACGAAATTGATTTGTCAAAGCTGGGTTATTCCACTGTGTGTCAGGTGCCCACCTTTTGAAGTCAGTTATATATTCTTCTACAGGGCGTCTACCTTGTCGCAAATTTCTGATCGAATTTTCTGCTGAAGCTTGTTTGTCATGATCTTCATATAGTAAGGACATGGCATTAAAAAATGATTCTAATGAGTTTAAGATGGGATCTTCTTTCTCATAGTATGCATTTGCCCATGCCTTGGCTTCACCAGTGAGATAGGAAATTACCGTTAGAACTTTAACCCTTTCGGTAGGATAGGTTCTTGGTTTCAGTGAAAATAATAAAGTACATGAATTTTTAAAGTCTCTAAATTGAGTCCTGTCTCCAGAAAATCTTTCAGGTGGACATATTTGTGGCTCAGGGGAAACAAGAGGTGGTGGTAACGTTTGAGCAGGTACATGATCCCTTATGTATTTTCGTAATTCCTGATTTTCAACTTGGAGGTCCCTAAGACCCTGGATCATTATATCCATATTTTGAGAAAGGGTTCCAACACGGTTGGATAATTCAGTAACATCCATTATAGATACAAGTGGGTTAAGTGGCTTGGTAATATGTGAGGATTTATTATATGATTAATGAGAACCCAGTTGTATCTACTCCACTCAGTCTCACACCAAACCTAGGTACCTTGATAAACTAGGAACCTTATTTTGCTCATTGACTGAGGGTGACCTGTTTAGGTCAAAAGTAAATTACAACTAACTTTAGTTGCAGGAGATATGCACAACAATGTGTAAAAAGTTTAATACTATGTATGTGCTGATACTCTCCAAATTAAAATAATAGCTAATTGCTAAATAATAGATAATCTCTTTGGAGAATGTGAAATAATAACAACTTTATGTAATTGAAGCTCAGTTAATATCTCTTCATATGGAATGTAGCATATCACTCAGACACAGAGCTTGAATGTTAAAGGTAGTATTGTTCATATGCAAACTTATTTATAGATACAGCAAAATTGTTATAGCATTGTATTGTATGCAGAAATAACCAGGTTTTAAGCATGCAAACTTTCTAGTAGTAACGTAAATGTAGAGGATTGATTTGTTAGTATATGCAATCTTTGGAATAATATGATATTAACGTTACTACAGCAGAAACTTTATGTAAATTACGATACCCATGTCTTCATGACCAGCGTGTACTTGTGAAGTCTTTGCTAGCTGACGAATATGTTGTCCTGAGAAGCAGAGTTGAATCCGACAAAAAGAGAGGAGCTGCGACACAGACTCCCGGAGTGCTGATGACGTCAGACGCCGAACTTCTGCAGACACGCTGTATGTCAGTTAGCGTTGCTGAACAGAGAATGGTGTCCTGTAATTGAAAAGAACTTTGCAGATTGAAGGTTAGCAAGCACTTGATGAATTAGAGAGAGCTTCTTGAAAGTTATGTTCACTCCTCATGCGAATCAAATTACCAAGCACAGATGAATTAGAGAGGAGGGCTTATAAAGGCATAACGGTCATGTGATATTATGTTTAAAGGGACAGTCAAATGTGGAAATCATGAAGTATAGAGAGAGAATTACTGTGATATGACACATACGAGGTGGGTTGACTCCCACACTCCCCCCGTATGATTGTTTCATTTGTGCCTTTAAAAAGATGAGGGTGTTGCTTGTAAAATCATATGTTTTACTATCCTCTTGATAAAGCCCGGCCATAGACCGGGGGAAACGCATTGCGGCAACCTTCTGCTGTGTATGATATCCTGACAATACTATTGTTGATATTGTGAGGTGCTCAGAGATCCTGAACCGTAAGTGTCCGTGTTAGAGACGCGGCCACACGGGTGGTTGACATCCAGTGATTGGCAGTCCTTCACCGGGGAAAATCGAGAGTCACACACCCTAAGTGTTTGAAAAAATGACATGCTGTTTTTAATCCCACATCTTGTAAGTGTGTTTTTTATGAGTGTATTGCTGTTTACCATTAAACTCCACTTGATTTTGCGCTCTGTGTTTTCTATTTTTCTGGATCCTGTTTGTCCGCTGCCCATCTGTAGCGAAGGTGAGCGGACAACTTCTCGAGTTGAGAACTTTGGCTGCTCGCTCCATCGTACATTGGGTCCTATAAGTGAGAATGGGCATTTGTGTGTGTATCTTATGAGCATATGTGCATGTATTTGTATGAGCATTGCAGAATGAGAGAGTGTGCATGTGTGTGCATGAGCATATGTGTGTGTGTGTGTAAGCACATCTGTATGTGATAGTCTGCATGTATGTGTATGCATGAGTATATGTGTGTGTGTGCATGTGTGTGTGTGTGTGAGTGTGAAAGCACATCTATATGTGATAGTCTGCATGTATGTGTATGAGCATATGTGCATGTCTAGTATGTGAAAGCATGTCTGTACAGGGGTGTGTGCATGTGTGTGCATGTGTGTGTGTGAAAGCATGTCTGTATGAAAGAGTGTGCATGTGTGTGTGTGAAAGCATGTCTGTATGAGAGAGTGTGAATGTGTGTGTATGAGCATATGTGCATGTATGTGTGAGAATGTCTGTAAATAGGAGTGCGCATGTGTGTTTATCAGCATGTGTTTATGTGTGTGTGTGTGTGTGTGCATGTGTGTGTGTGAAAGCATGTCTGTATGATAGAGTGTGCATGTGTATGCATGAGTATATGTGCATGTGTATGTGTGTGAAAGCATGTCTGTATGAGAGAGTGTGCATGTGTGTGCATGAGTATATGTGTGTGTGTGTGAAAGCATGTCTGTATGTGATAGTCTGCATGTATGTGTATGAGCATATGTGCATGTCTAGTATGTGAAAGCATGTCTGTATGAGAGAGTGTGCATGTGTGTGCATGTGTGTGTGTGAAAGCATGTCTGTATGAGAGAGTGTGCATGTGTGTGTGTGAAAGCATGTCTGTATGAGAGAGTGTGCATGTGTGTGTATGAGCATATGTGCATGTGTGTGTGTGAAAGCATGTCTGTATGAGAGAGTGTGCATGTGTGTGTATGAGCATATGTGCATTTGTGTGTGTGAAAGCATGTCTGTATGAGAGAGTGTGCATGTGTGCATGAGCATATGTGCATGTGTGTGTGTGTGTGAAAGCATGTCTGTATGAGAGAGTGTGCATGTATGTGTATGAGCATATGTGCATGTGTGTGTGTGAAAGCATGTCTGTATGAGAGAGTGTGCATGTGTGTGTATGAGCATATGTGCATGTGTGTGTGTGAAAGCATGTCTGTATGAGAGAGTATGCATGAGCATATGTGCATGTGTGTGTGTGTGTGTGTGAAAGCATGTATGTATGAGAGAGTGTGCATGTGTGTGCATGAGCATATGTGCATGTGTGTGTGTGAAAGCATGTCTGTATGAGAGAGTGTGCATGTGTGTGCATGTGTGTGTGTGAAAGCATGTCTGTATGAGAGAGTGTGCATGTGTGTGCATGTGTGTGTGTGAAAGCATGTCTGTATGAGAGAGTGTGCATGTGTGTGTATGAGCATATGTGCATGTGTGTGTGTGAAAGCATGTATGTATGAGAGAGTGTGCATGTGTGTGTATGAGCATATGTGCATGTGTGTGTGTGTGAAAGCATGTCTGTATGAGAGAGTGTGCATGTGTGCATGAGCATATGTGCATGTGTGTGTGTGTGTGTGAAAGCATGTCTGTATGAGAGAGTGTGCATGTGTGTGTATGAGCATATGTGCATGTGTGTGTGTGAAAGCATGTATGTATGAGAGAGTGTGCATGTGTGTGTATGAGCATATGTGCATGTGTGTGTGTGAAAGCATGTCTGTATGAGAGAGTGTGCATGTGTGCATGAGCATATGTGCATGTGTGTGTGTGTGAAAGCATGTCTGTATGAGAGAGTGTGCATGTATGTGTATGAGCATATGTGCATGTGTGTGTGTGTGTGAAAGCATGTCTGTATGAGAGAGTGTACATGAGCATATGTGCATGTGTGTGTGTGTGTGTGTGAAAGCATGTATGTATGAGAGAGTGTGCATGTGTGTGCATGAGCATATGTGCATGTGTGTGTGTGAAAGCATGTCTGTATGAGAGAGTGTGCATGTGTGTGTATGAGCATATGTGCATGTGTGTGTGTGTGAAAGCATGTCTGTATGAGAGAGTGTGCATGAGCATATGTGCATGTGTGTGTGTGTGTGTGTGAAAGCATGTCTGTATGAGAGAGTGTGAATGTGTGTGCATGAGCATATGTGCATGTGTGTGTGTGTGTGTGTGTGTGAAAGCATGTCTGTATGAGAGAGTGTGAATGTGTGTGCATGAGCATATGTGCATGTGTGTGTGTGAAAGCATGTCTGTATGAGAGAGTGTGCATGTGTGTGTATGAGCATATGTGCATGTGTGTGTGTGAAAGCATGTCTGTATGAGAGAGTGTGCATGTGTGTGCACGTATGTGTGTGAAAGCATGTCTGTATGAGAGAGTGTGCATGTGTGTGCATGTGTGTGTGTGAAAGCATGTCTGTATGAGAGAGTGTGCATGTGTGTGCACGTGTGTGTGTGTGAAAGCATGTCTGTATGAGAGAGTGTGCATGTGTGTGCATGTGTGTGTGTGAAAGCATGTCTGTATGAGAGAGTGTGCATGTGTGTGCATGAGCATGTGTGTGTGTGTGTGTGAAAGCATGTCTGTATGAGAGAGTGTGCATGTGTGTGTAAGGTCTAAACCCCCTATTTCGTCCTATGTAGTGTAGCATAACATGAATAAATAAGACAGCACACCAAGTTGGGAGGAAAAGACCGGTCACGGTCACGTTTATTCAAATAAACAAATAACTAGTGCCTAATGTTATTCAAATTACCTTAGGCACTTAATTCCAAACTTGGCAACAAGTTCTTATACAGAAATATCAGTTGGCGGCATCTTTCCCTAACCTAGCCCCTTTAGGTAGATGGTCAAGGCCCCTTTCGATGTCTGCAGCGTGACACCGGCTGTCACGCCCAATGGCACTCAGAGAGAGCTGTGAAGGTTAGAGATCTTTGGTCTTGTTCGCAAGGGAGAGGACCCCCAGACCGGCGTCTGGCAGGCGTAACCCCTCCCCTTTTTAGACCGTCACTCTTCTCTCCCCGTGCCCGCTCCCCAGGGCCCTGACCACCCGCCTGCCAAGGCATCAACCCAACCCAGTAAGGTGACCTCGATCAATCGAATCGTACAACCCTATTGATAGAGGTGGGTGACTAAATTAAAAACCCGGTCTTACATAAGGCTAGCTCAATTAAACCTACCCCTGCCAGGCTAACTCACCCTACAACAGCCGCATCGCCGCCAATTCACTGCTACTCCAGGGACAGGTGGGCGGGAAACTTTCTTCTTGAAGTCTGGAACCGAAAAGAGGCCGGATACTCTGCTGCAGGACCCTATAAAGGTAAGAACAAACACCGCCTCCTCCTTTGCAACATTGTAACAAAAACACAATCTCACATTCTCCAGACTTCAAGTTGGTAAGCCCTTAATGTTGTTACAGGCCCACTAGAGGGCCCTCCACTCTCATAAGGTCTAAACCCCCTATTACGTCCTATGTAGTGTAGCATAACATGAATAAATAAGACAGCACACCAAGTTGGGAGGAAAAGACCGGTCACGGTCATGTTTATTCAAATAAACGAAAAACTAGTGCCTAATGTTATTCAAATTACCTTAGGCACTTAATCTTAATTCCAAACTTGGCAACAAGTTCGTATACAGAAATATCAGTTGGCGGCATCTTTCCCTAACCTAGCCCCTTTAGGTAGATGGTCAAGGCCCCTTTCGATGTCTGCAGCGTGACACCCGGCTGTCACGCCCAATGGCACTGAGAGAGAGCTGTGAAGGTTAGAGATCTTCGGTCTTGTTCGCAAGGGAGAGGACCCCCAGACCGGTGTCTGGCGGGTGTAACCCCTCCCCTTTTTAGACCGTCACTCTTCTCTCCCCGTGCCCGCTGCCCAGGGCCCTGACCACCCGCCACAAGAGCCAGGTGTTCTCTTGCCGCCACACACAAAACCGACAGGCACCTATAATAACTTAACATCAACTTTAACAATAACCTTAAAAACAGTTAACAATTAAACATTTTTTTTTTTTAACTCTATAGCACCCTTAACAACCCATTCTTAAGGTCTTTCAAGAACAAGTCCAGACCTTCATCGGTCAGGTGGACCCCATCAGGACAAAATAGGTCCTTCTTGTCGGCCGTTATCCCATCGTGTCTAATCACGAAGCCCCCCAGGCCCGTGACCGCTCTCCCCAACTCTCTATTCACCTTCTTCCGCACATTATAAGCGGCTCTCTGGGTCACAATGTGTCGCCAATGCAGCCGAGCAACCACATTAGACCAACCTATTCTGACCTCTTTCATCCAGGTGTAAATCCACCTAATATCTGCTGTCATCCTCTTAATCAAATCCAGGGCCGGTAATGCCCCCAAGTCATTACCTCCCAAATGCAGCATTATAACATTAGGCTGCCCCCACCTCCTATGCGCCTCCTGTAACAAAGCTGGCAAATCGCCCCACACAAGGCCCCTGCGTCCTAACCACCGGAAGTTAGCCCTGGACGTTTGGAATCCAAGTTGTTGCCCTTCCGGCATCCGCAGCGCCCTGATGGACGCCCAATGGATAAATGAGTGTCCAACTATCCACACTCGAACAGGGGGTGAACTTCTCAAAACACCTGGTAAAACAGACGATACCCCATTAGCCTGAGCCAGAGCTGGCCCACTACACAGCACTCCACTGTCAAGCTCCCTTATTCGCCACCCCCCATTCCATGCACCAACCCACTAACCCCCACGGGTGACCCGTTGGTGCCCACCTTACATGATTAATTAAGCGTCATTGAACCACATCCCCTCCTAGGAATGTGGACTGGGGGCGGGTCTAATGTACGTTTTATATTGGGCTGATCTCCATCTACCCAAGCGCTTTATTTCCGTCGCTGACACCCCATTCTCTGCTGCACATGTAGCAGCGCCGATCCTAAAGGAATGGGCCGCTATTCTCTTGGGGTCTAGCCCAGCTAACCCCACAGTTTTCGCTAAGACCTTCCTAAACTGAAATACTGACAATGCCGTTCCATCCTCATGCACGAGGAACTGAGAGCAATGTCGCGGATGGAGTTTCTGAAAATCTTCCACACACTGCACAGGGCAGCTTACCGCTTCCTCTTGTCTCGCCAGGGGCAACCACGTGCCCTTACCTTCTTGATCTGTTTTGGACCTTGGAACAAATAATAGGGCACCCCCTTGGGCTAGCCGCATGTGTTCCGCCAGTACTCCCCCTGTGCAATTTGTTTTTGCTGATGATACCAATTCGCTCACCCGCAGAGCTCCTGCAAATGCTAACGCAAACGCTGTTCGGAAGAGCAACGTCTCATATTCTGATTTGCAGACCTCCTGTAAGCCAAGTGCCAACTGCCTCAGTCTACTTGCTGTGATAGGTTCCCTATGGTCCTTTACCCAGGGAACCATTCTCCCCCACCCCTTCAGCACTTTTCTAACCAGAAAAGTCCAAGAGTGGTCCACATAACCGAGCGCCTTGTTAAAGAAGGACACTGCCGCCAGCCTACCCGCAGCTCCTGCCTTGCTATTGCCCTCTTTTCGCAACCAAGCCAGCCATTCCAACACATGCACCCTAGTGGCCCCTTGTACCTGCACGCCTCTCTGACGACAGAAAGAATCCTATCTGTTCCAGTGGCCCAGGTAGTTCACCCAAGTCTTCGGAGCCTGGGACGCCTTAACTAAACCGAGGATGCTCTCCCAACCTTCATCAACTGCCAAAGATAAGAAGGGCACATTAGACCCTCCTTCGCCGCCCTGGGTGCTGCTTTTCTAAACTGCCCCCAATTGAATCGAGAGAGTGCATCAGCTATGACATTTTGCACTCCTGGGACGTGTTTGGCGGTGAAACATATGTTGAGCTGCAAGCAGCGCAACACCAGGTGCCTCAGATAGCACACAACGTTAGGCGAAGCCGCAGACAACCTATTAATGGCGTACACCACACTCTGGTTGTCCGCCCAAAACATCACCGACCTGTTTGCCAACCGAGCACCCCATATTTCCACAGCTACTACTATTGGGAACAGCTCCAATAACGTCAGGTTCCTGACACACCCAGCCTCTATCCAGTCTCTGAGCCATGGAGCCACACTCCACTCCCCATCCAGGTATGCTCCATAACCCGAGCTGCCTGCTGCGTCCGTGAAGAGGTGAAGGGCTTGATTCGAAACTGGCGGGTGCCTCCACAGGCAAACCCCGTTGAAGTTAACCAATAACCTATCCCAAACCTCTAGATCCTCCTTCACCTCATCCGTGACCCGAGCCCATTTCGCCTGCCCCGGAGGGCCTTTCAATTGTCCCTCCAGGCGGCGGTTGAAGACCCTTCCCATTGGGATCACACGCCCTGCAAAATTCTGAAGGCCAAGCAATGACTGGACCTCCTTAATGGGGACCCTAGAGCGCCCCATAATTGCCCTGACCGCCTGCAGCATTCGCTGCACTTTGTCATCTGGCAATCTGCATACCGCATGCACCGTGTCAATTTCTATCCCTAGAAATGTTATGCACGTACATGGCTCCTGCGTTTTCTCATCCGCTAGGGGTACCCTGAAAAAAGCCATCAATTCCTTCATGACCTTCATGAGCTGCTCGCATTCTGCGCAACCCGCTCGTCCCACCAAGAGGAAATCATCGAGGTAATGAGCAATCGCCCCTCCTCCAGATGCCGTCTCCACCACCCAGTGCAGGAATGAACTAAAGCACTCGAACAATGAGCAGGACAAGGAGCAACCCATTGGTAAGCACCTGTTGACATAGTAAAACCCCTCGAACTTCATCCCCATGAGCCTAAATGCCGAGGGATGGAGGGGTAGCAGATGGATGCCGACTCTATGTCGAGCTTAGCCATCAGCGCCCCCGGGCCACACGTCCTAACCACCTCTAAAGCATTATCAAAAGATTGGTAATGCACCAAGCTGATTTCTGGGTCAATGGCGTCATTGACTGACCCCCCTTTTGGGAAAGACAGGTGATGAATAAACCTGAATTTCCCCGGCTCCTTTTTTGGCACCACCCTCAAAGGCGAGAGCACCAGATCTGCGATTGGGAGTTCCACGAATGGGCCGGACACTCTACCCAACGCGACTTCCTTCGCCAATTTTTCCCTCACCACGTGTGGGAATTCATAAGCCGTCTTCAAATTTTTGTGTATCCCAGACCCCAGGACATTTCTCATAACCGGGATCTCAAAACCCCACTCCAGACCTTCCCGGAGCAGCACCGCTGCCTCCCGGTCTGGGTAGTGTGCCAGCCATGCTAGCATAGGAGGCAGCTTAAGCGGGGTTGGGGCCCTTGACCCCAACTCCAGGTTTTTGTGCTGGTTTAAGCTGCCCCTGTTCCTTGCGTTTACCGCAATCCGCTCCGGCGTGGGGACCGCCACAGTATCTGCAGATGTGCCGAAAGGAGCAATTGCTCCCCCTGTCACACAGCTTGTCTTGAAATTTCCAGCACTCTCGCCCCCGCCTACTGACTCTTGCACCCTGCCGCTGGAATCCCTGCCGCGCCTGCGCTGGGGGCGGGGTGCCCCCCTCCAGCCCTAGTTTCGACCACAGGTGCATATCCTGAGTGCCGAAATGCAGTAAGGGGTTCCCCACCATCTTCCTCCTGAAGGCCATGTCATATTTTTGCCATGCACCCTCTTTAAATCTGTTGTGGATATCCTCAATAGTATCTTGATACTTAAAGAGGTTGTGGCCCTGCAACTGCCACCTATCCACGTAGCAGGCCGCTAGTACTCTGAAGCATTTAAGCCATTCCTCGTACGTTTCAGGCCTGCGCACCTTTTTAGGGCTGGATCCATCCTGGGCCCTTTCTTTCGCCCTAAACGCATCCAGTGAGAGGTCGAAAACATTAATGTAACGACCCTCCTGTATTTTCGTAATTGTTTTCATCTTAAGGTGCCCGTAAAGCGAATGGACCAGGCACGGGTAAGTGTCCCCCTGTGCCGCCACCTTACGAGGCACGGCAGCCCCAGGGGCACCTCCCTCAGGCCTTGCGGCCCCAGGATCCCCATCCACGGGCCCCGACCCCCTGGCCCTGTTCTTCGCATGCCCTGCCGCCATCTTCTTAATCCACCTAAACATTCTACGCTGACCTTTCCCAACCAGCCCCAGGTCCTCCCCACTATCTGACCCTGAGCCACTAGATGAAGAACCCGTGTCAGCATGTAGTGTGTGAGGTGCATAGTACTCACGATTTCCTGGGTGGCTTGCTTCGCTGGGTGCTTGGGCCGACGATCCGGTCTGATCCAGCTGCTTGCTGCTCTGATTTGCCACAACCAGTGCCCCAGCCTCGGTTGCCATAGCTGAAGCGGGCCTAATCTGTACCTGTGGAAACAAAGCAACTTGGGGAGTACTCTGGCCAACAGGTGGTGCGTCAAAAGAGACATTCCTCCCCTCCACCCTATGGTCCCCCCCAGCACTCATCCCTAGAGCTGCAGCCACAGCTCTTCTGATCAAAACTTCCTGTCCAGACCCCTCCTGGGCGTGGGAACTCAACCCGTGAGGGGCCTGTTGTCTTGCCATCTCACGCAGCGCAGATTCAACAGCCTTCTTAATGATTTCCTCTTGCACCTGAATAGTATTAACCTGGCTTACTGTCGCCCCACACATAGCAACCCCTAACTCCTCATTTACAGACACCACACAACCATGCCCGCCAAGCACTGTATCCCCACTCATGCCATATTGTGCCCCATGAGCTCCGCCATGCGTTATCCCCGCATGTGCCCCCCTTGTGCCCCTAGCAGCATTCCCCACAAACGTGCCGCCTCTAGCATCCGTGAGCCTTACATTACATGCACCAACGTTCATGCTCCCCCCAGCACCAGACATACTCGTATCTCCACAATCACCAGTCCCCGGGTGCGCATGCGCAGCTGCACGGGGACCGCTTACACCCAGAAATGCTGGTGCAATCATTGAAGGCCCCTCTGCACCATCGGTCACAGCCTCACACCTTTGACTTCCAGCCGCAACACCCATGCGCGCATGCGCGGTAACCCTCTGCCCCTCAGCACATGCGCGCGCCTGCGCCCTTGTGCTGGGCCTCTCCTCCATGCTGCACCTCCGAGCCTCAACCTCACCAGGCACACTGACCGCCCTAGGTAAGTGCTCCTGCCTCAATCCACTGCCGCCTATTGCTGCCCCACCCGCGACCGGAAGCCTCCCCAAGTTACCTGGGCTACTCCGGTCGCGCGATGTGTCCTCTCCTGCTCCAACCCTCCCTCCAAGATGGCAGCTGAGATCCTCCTCCTCTGACGAACTTAAGGAGTAGATCTCGCATGATCCGCCGTCCGAGAGGGAAGGCCCCGTTGCGCACTCTGCATTTGCCGATACCGGGCCCCCTGACATAGTGGCCTGCTGTATCGCTAAACCACCGACAGCCTGGGCTGCATCCCGGCCCTGCACCTGGGTAGATGGGGCCATGGCAGAAGCCAAAGTTTGGGCCAGGGTCAGGACTGCCGCCATGGCTGCCGGTGGCAACGCTGGCAAGGAACCAGCACTCTCACTCCCTAAAGCAACCCCAGGTCCAATAAGTGGAACCGCCAGCACCTGAGGGCCTTCCCGCCCCCCACTAGGACCAGCCTGGGCCTCACCACAGCCCACTCCCCCCGGCTGTGTAACAGACATTACCCCCGGCCTAACTATGGGACTAGATTTGGGCCCAGTACCCCTCCTACCCCCCTTTGCAGGCCCCTTTCCCTTATTAAAGCTTCTCCGGGGGGCGTTTTTTGGGGGGTTGGGGGTACCACATCCTCAGATCCATGCTCCTCTGTCTGTATTGCAGGTCCTTTTTTCCTGGACGTCATCTCCACAACCTCCCTGTATCTCTTGGGTGGCAGAGATTTCCTCCTGGACCTATCCATCTTCAACAATCTTCCTTCAGGGACACAGAAACTTTCTTCTTGAAGTCTGGAACCGAAAAGAGGCTGGATACTCTGCTGCAGGACCCTATAAAGGTAAGAACAAACACTGCCTCCTCCTTTGCAACATTGTAACAAAAACACAATCTCACATTCTCCAGACTTCAAGTTGGTAAGCCCTTTATGTTGTTACAGGCCCACTAGAGGGCCCTCCACTCTCATATGAGCATGTGTGCATGTGTGTGTGTGAAAGCATGTCTGTATGAGAGAGTGTGCATGTGTGTGCATGAGCATATGTGCATGTGTGTGTGTGTGAGAGCATGTCTGTATGAGAGAGTGTGCATGTGTGTGCATGAGCATATGTGCATGTGTGTGTGTGTGAGAGCATGTCTGTATGAGAGAGTGTGCATGTGTGTGCATGAGCATATGTGCATGTGTGTGTGTGAAAGCATGTCTGTATGAGAGAGTGTGCATGTGTGTGCATGTGTGTGTGTGTGAGAGCATGTCTGTATGAGAGAATGTGCATGTGTGTGTATGAGCATATGTGCATGTGTGTGTGTGAAAGCATGTCTGTATGAGAGAGTGTGCATGTGTGTGTATGAGCATATGTGCATGTGTGTGTGTGAAAGCATGTCTGTATGAGAGAGTGTGCATGTGTGTGCATGTGTGTGTGTGAAAGCATGTCTGTATGAGAGAGTGTGCATGTGTGTGCATGAGCATATGTGCATGTGTGTGTGTGAAAGCATGTCTGTATGAGAGAATGTGCATGTGTGTGCATGAGCATATGTGCATGTGTGTGTGTGGGAGAGCATGTCTGTATGAGAGAGTGTGCATGTGTGTGTATGAGCATATGTGCATGTGTGTGTGTGAAAGCATGTCTGTATGAGAGAGTGTGCATGTGTGTGTATGAGCATATGTGCATGTGTGTGTGTGAAAGCATGTCTGTATGAGAGAGTGTGCATGTGTATGCATGAGTATATGTGCATGTGTGTGTGTGAGAGCATGTCTGTATGAGAGAGTGTGCATGTGTGTGTATGAGCATATGTGCATGTGTGTGTGTGAAAGCATGTCTGTATGAGAGAGTGTGCATGTTTGTGTATGAGCATATGTGCATGTGTGTGTGTGAAAGCATGTCTGTATGAGAGAGTGTGCATGTGTGTGCATGTGTGTGTGTGAAAGCATGTCTGTATGAGAGAGTGTGCATGTGTGTGCATGTGTGTGTGTGAAAGCATGTCTGTATGAGAGAGTGTGCATGTGTGTGCATGTGTGTGTGTGAAAGCATGTCTGTATGAGAGAGTGTGAATGTGTGTGTATGAGCATATGTGCATGTATGTGTGAGAATGTCTGTAAATAGGAGTGCGCATGTGTGTGTGTGTGTGCATGAGCATATGTGCATGTGTGTGTGTGTTCATGTGTGTATATCAGCATGTGTTTATGTGTGTGTGCATGTGTGTATATCAGCTTGTGTTTATGTGTGTGTGCATGTGTGTGTATCAGCTTGTGTTTATGTGTGTGTGTGTGCATGTGTGTATCAGCATATGTTTATGTGTGTGTGCGCATGTGTGTATATCAGCATGTGTTTATGTGTGTGTGCATGTGTGTATATCAGCATATGTGTGTGTGTGTGTGCATGTGACAGCATGTGTTTATGTGCCGTGTGCATGTGTCTATATCAGCATGTGTTTATGTGTGTGTGCATACCTCCCAACATTTCAAAATGAAAGAGGAGGGACACCCCCCCCCCGCAAAAAAAATTGAAATGTGGTGGGCGGGGCTTAAAAAAATCATAAGACCAAAGTAATAAAAATAAAATACTAAATAAAGTCATATAATTTAATACACTTAGGTAGCAAATCAAACACAAGCTCAAACCACTGGTATGGCTATGTGAGCGCTGTATTTAATTAGCCTTTGCAAAGACATTGCTAAATATTTAATTGCACATTTATTAATAAATTCTTTAAAACTACTCTCTGCATTCCCCATTAATATTCTAGATTCTGGCCTTTAACCCCTTAAGGACCAGCGACGTACCCTGTATGTCGCTGGCCTTTTTTTGGGACTTGATTGTTTTATAGCGCGGTCTTGCCACCAGTGTTGAGACTGCTCTATGCCACAAAGCCTGCTGGAGGGAGGGCATTAATAGCATGTTCTTGCTAGACTTGTGCTATTATGTCCTGAAAAAACACTCAACGACCAGTGACATACAGGGTACATTGTGGTCATTAAGGGGTTAAAGTCAGAAAAAATGCACAGTAGCACGCTACATAGCATACACTTACACATGCAGATACACACACACTAAATAGTATACACTTATACATGCAGATATACACACACTACATAGCATACACTTACACATGCAGATACACACACACTACATAGCATACACTTACACATGCAGATACACACACACTAAATAGCATACACTTATACATGCAGATACACACACACTCCATAGCATACACTTATACATGCAGATACACACACACTCCATAGCATACACTTATACATGCAGATACACACACACTACATAGCATACACTTACACATGCAGATACACACACACTACATAGCATACACATACATGCAGCATACACTTATACATGCAGATACACAGACACTACATAGTATACACTTATACATGCAGACACACACACACTACATTGCATACACTTATACATGCAGATACACATACACACACTACATAGCTTACATTTATACATGCAGATACACACACACACACTACATAGCATACACTTATACATGCAGATACACACTTATACATGCAGATACACATACACACACTACATAGCTTACATTTATACATGCAGACACACACACACTACATAGCATAAACTTATACATACTGTTACAGAAGCATTAGTTATTTTGTTGTGAAGAGCTTATTTCCCAGCAGCAATGCCTGAACCAGCAAGCCAGCGCCTAAGAAGGGCTCCAAGAAAACCGTAACAAGTATCATTTCATAAAGAGTTAACTCTTTTTTTTTCAGCTTTTAGAAACTATTGTCTAATTACACATTTGCTGGCCTCAGCTCTAAGTTTAGTGATAACAAATCCCATTGTCTAATCACCTCTGGAGCCAGACTGCTAATTGATAAGATGAACTTGTAAACTTGTTATCTTAAGTACTGTAATCCTATTGTGGCCTGTCAAAGGACAGTGCTCTCTATCTAAATGTGTGATGGGGGATTTTGTGCTTCCCCCCCCTCTCCCCCTGGGAGTGCCCTGTGTGCATGTAACCTTAATAAAAAGCAGGCTGGGCATCCCAGTCCTGAGTTCTTGTTTGACCCTCAATCGCAGCGTTGACTCGTTTTTGTGGGCAGAAGGGTATCCTAGCTGTACTGCAGCTAAGGGAGATTATTCTATATTTGCGAGACTCATATAGAATACTATGGAAAGCAGCTTCTCCCCTCTTTAGCAATAGGGATCCAGGCTACTAAGCGGTCCATCTCTCAGCGAGACTAAGGGTAACCGTAACATTTGGCGGCAGCGGCGGGATTTTTCTGGATTTCCTAGGAGAGGTACAGAACGGATGGAGAGCGCTTACGAAAAATTGAAGCGTACAACCCTAAAGGATTTACTTGAAAGCAGAGGGGGGTACGCCAGCAACCGGCCGAGGAGAGAGCTGATCGCAGAATTGACCGAACTGGATCAGAGCTTCACAATGGCGGAAACACCGACCACGATTAGTGACGAAAAAACCAGGATTGTTCGGGAAAGGCTCTCATTATACGGGCCGAACCCCTCCATGGAATTGGTACAGCAGTTGATGGCGGAGGCGGACGAGGATATACGAGAGACTCGAGCCCACGAACTCAACCTAGCGAACGCACACCGCAATGCTGAAGCCCCGCAGGTAATCATCCCTGTCGAAAATGCTGGGAGGCCCAAGATACCCTATGCAGCATTTCGACCCTTCCTAGAGAGCGAGACAGGGATTGATGAATATTTGGCGGACTTCGAAAGGCAATGTGCCCTGCACCAGATTCCCAACAGAGAGTGGCCCACGATATTGTCTGGGAAACTATCCGGGCGAGCCCTGGAAGCCTTTCGTACTCTGGGTGCTGAGGAAGTGACACAGTATGAGCTAGTTAAGGAGACAATGTTGCGACGGTACGCTGTAACTCCGGACACGTATCGCCGACAGTTTCGGGGCATGGAAAAGAAGCCTAACGATACCCATATGGAATGGGCGCACCGAATGCGGAGAGCGGCAAATCACTGGCTGAGCGGAAGTAAAGCGGTGACTGGGGAGGAAATTTTACAATTGTTTCTCTTAGAACATTTTTATAATGGCATGGAACAGCAAGGGAAGGAATGGCTGCGAGACAGGCGGCCTTCTACCTTAGAAGAAGCAGCCAAATTGGCCGATGAACATTATGACTCCCGTCTTCACGAACCCACGAACTACCGAGCTCCAGCACGGGTCGAACCCAGAGAGGTTTACCGTGCACCCCCTCGTGCTGAATTCCGAGCCCCGGTGCCCACAGGGCCCGTCCGACACTCAGGACCACCCAATAACAGCTCTGAGCGTCCCAGACCGACTTGCCACCGATGCAAGCAACCAGGGCATTTCATGGCTAGCTGCCCCCTTAATACGCACCAGACACCCAGGAATTACAATTACCCCTCTGGGTCCTATCGTCCGGCCCGGGCCCTCTGTGTTAACCAAGAGGCCCCTATGGAGGGATATGTGGGGCCGCTTCACGAGGCAGACCCTGTATATGCTGCCTCAGATAACCGCCAGCACCATCGGCAGAGGGTATGGCTCGAGGGGCGATCTACCGAGGGATTGCGAGACACAGGGGCTACTATCACGCTGGTACAGAGTCATTTGGTGCCAGAGCACAAGCGATCCGGACAGACTGTGGCCGTTAGAGTGGCGGGGGGGGATGTGTACAAAATTCCAACAGCTAAAGTGCATCTTGATTGGGGAGCGGGAAAGGGGGCTGTGAACGTGGGCCTAATGGATAATTTACCTGCCGAAGTACTACTGGGCAACGATTTGGGCCCCATGACTTCTGCCTATGCTCCAGTATGCAACAACGAGGCGGACCCAGTGACTACACGGGCCCAAGCCCGGACGGAGCGAGAGCTCTCACCAGTGCGGGAGACACAGGTAAGACCTACCCCGACCTTGCCTGACAGGTTAGGCCCCATACCCTGGGACACCCCAGATGCTTTCGAGGCAGAGTCTAAGACTGACCCGACCTTACAAAAGTACCGGGAACGAGCAGAGACCGGAGGGGGCGGGGCAGATAACGAAACATTCTTATGGGAAAAAGGGAAACTATACCGCTGGACAGAGAAAAGGGGACAGCGTAGGCGACAGCTGGTAGTGCCCCACAAATACCGTCAAGAAATCCTCAAAATAGGCCACGACATCCCCTTAGCAGGCCACCTAGCCGTTACCCGTACCCTACACCGCATTACTCACACGTTCTTTTGGCCAGGGGTGCATGCTGACGTTAGAACTTACTGTAACACCTGCGATGTGTGTCAACGAGTAGGAAGGCGAGGCGATCACCCTAAAGCCCAGCTAGTAAATATGCCCATTGTAGAGGAACCCTTCAGCCGGGTTGCTATTGACCTAGTGGGACCACTGGCTACCCCTAGTCCCTCCGGTAAGCGATACATTCTTACCGTAGTGGACTATGCTACCAGGTACCCAGAGGCTGTCGCCCTATCCAACATACAAGCGGATACGGTAGCGAATGCACTAGTACAGGTGTTCTCCCGGGTAGGATTTCCAAAAGAAATCCTATCCGACCGAGGCACCCAATTTATGGCTGAATTGACCCAACAACTCTGGCAGGTTTGCAAAATTAAGTCCCTCCTGAGCTCCCCATACCACCCCCAGACGAACGGGCTGTGTGAGAGGTTCAATGGGACCCTCAAGCAAATGCTCAAGACGTTCACTCAGGAATACCGAGACTGGGAACGCTTCCTGCCGCACCTCCTATTTGCTTATCGGGAGGTGCCCCAGGAAACGACAGGGTTCTCTCCCTTCGAGTTGCTCTACGGAAGAAAGGTACGGGGACCCCTAAACCTGATCCGGGAGCACTGGGAGGGAGAGATGGAGGCTGACGGTGTCCCCATTGTGCCATACGTGCTGGAACTCAGGGACCGAATGGAGCAATTAGCCAAATCCGTGCGGGCTATTCTCCAGTTGGCCCAGAGAAGACAGAAAGTATGGTACGATCGGGGGGCCCGAAAGAGAATCTTCACCATAGGACAAAAGGTGTTAGTACTTAAGCCGGTGAAGACAGACAAATTGCAGGCGTCCTGGCAGGGTCCCTACCAGATCGTAGAGAAAAGGGGAGACACCACTTATGTGATAGCTAGCTGCCACGACAACAATCTTAGAAAGACATTCCATGTAAACATGCTCAAGGAATATTTTGAGCGACCAGAGAACGTGACGGCCGTATGTTGTTCCCCTCAGGAAGACCCCGACAGTTTACCCATTCCAGACCTATTAGAAAAGAGCCTCCCCACAGGTATAGTGGCGCAGGTTCAGATAGGGGACCGACTTAGCCCCACTGAAAGGGAGCAGCTCAACCAACTCCTCCAGTCCAAACACCTCACCTTCTCCCCGAAGCCAGGGTACACTACTTTAACCACCCACCAGGTAGATACTCCGGGACAAGCTCCCTTGCGCCAGGCTCCGTACCGAATCCCCGAAGCAGTTAGGACAGGAATGAAGAAGGAGATCGATGAGATGCTCCAGCTCAGGGTAATTGAGCCCTCCGATAGTCCCTGGGCCTCCCCAGTTGTCTTGGTGCCCAAGAAAGATGGGACCACCCGGTTCTGCGTAGACTATCGGAGGCTCAATGAAAATACCGTGACGGACGCTTACCCTATGCCCAGGGTAGACGAGCTACTCGATCGTATAGCCAGGGGAAATTACCTGACCACTATTGACCTCTGCAAAGGTTACTGGCAGATTCCCCTGGCCCCGGAGGCTATCCCCAAGTCGGCATTCGTCACCCCATTCGGCTTATATCAGTTTAGGGTAATGCCGTTTGGGATGAAGAATGCCCCAGCTTCATTCCAGCGCTTGGTGGATAGGCTCCTGGATGGCTTCCAGAGTTTTGCTTGCGCCTACCTGGACGACATAGCGATCCACAGTGAGTCATGGGAGGACCACTTAGCTCATGTGGGAATGGTTCTGGATCAGATCCGGGCTGCTGGCCTGACTCTGAAGCCAGAAAAATGCCACTTTGGGATGGCCGAGGTACAGTACCTGGGTCACCGGGTGGGGTGTGGAAAGCAGCGACCAGAGCCGGCCAAAATAGAAGCTGTCGCCAATTGGCCCACCCCCATCACTAAGACTCAGGTCCTAGCCTTCCTGGGCACGGCAGGGTACTATAGACGGTTCGTACCAGACTACAGCACACTTGCCAAACCCCTGACTGACTTGACCAAGAAGAACTTACCTCGACAGGTCCTGTGGTCTCCCCACTGTGAAACGGCTTTCCAGGCTCTCAAAAATGCTCTAATTAACGCTCCTGTCTTGGCGGCCCCAGCCCTTAACAAACGTTTTATCGTCCATACAGATGCTTCCATGTTCGGGCTGGGAGCCGTCCTCAGCCAAGTAGGCGAAGATGGAGGGGAGCATCCAGTTGCCTACATCAGCCGGAAGCTCCTGCCCCGCGAAGTCAGCTATGCAGCGGTCGAAAAGGAGTGTTTGGCTTTGGTGTGGGCATTAAAGAAATTGACTCCCTATTTATATGGTCAGGAGTTCACTCTGGTCACCGACCATAACCCGTTGGTGTGGCTGAACCGGGTCTCTGGAGATAACGGCAGGCTATTACGTTGGAGCTTATCGTTGCAACCCTTCAATTTCACCATTACTTACAGACCTGGGAAACAGAATGGCAACGCCGACGGGTTGTCCAGACAAACCGACCTCAGCCCTGCATAACCAGCGGTCTGGACAGCCTTAGTCTGCCCCGAAAAGGGGTCAGACCGTGTCTGCCAGAGTGTTCCACAGAAAGGGAGCACTGTTACAGAAGCATTAGTTATTTTGTTGTGAAGAGCTTATTTCCCAGCAGCAATGCCTGAACCAGCAAGCCAGCGCCTAAGAAGGGCTCCAAGAAAACCGTAACAAGTATCATTTCATAAAGAGTTAACTCTTTTTTTTTCAGCTTTTAGAAACTATTGTCTAATTACACATTTGCTGGCCTCAGCTCTAATTTTAGTGATAACAAATCCCATTGTCTAATCACCTCTGGAGCCAGACTGTTAATTGATAAGATGAACTTGTAAACTTGTTATCTTAAGTACTGTAATCCTATTGTGGCCTGTCAAAGGACAGTGCTCTCTATCTAAATGTGTGATGGGGGATTTTGTGCTTCCCCCCCCTCTCCCCCTGGGAGTGCCCTGTGTGCATGTAACCTTAATAAAAAGCAGGCTGGGCATCCCAGTCCTGAGTTCTTGTTTGACCCTCAATCGCAGCGTTGACTCGTTTTTGTGGGCAGAAGGGTATCCTAGCTGTACTGCAGCTAAGGGAGATTATTCTATATTTGCGAGACTCATATAGAATACTATGGAAAGCAGCTTCTCCCCTCTTTAGCAATAGGGATCCAGGCTACTAAGCGGTCCATCTCTCAGCGAGACTAAGGGTAACCGTAACACATACAGATACACAAACACTCACAGTTATGGATACAGATAGATACACACACTACATCATATATGGGTATCTGTAATTCATTGTATGGGGTACTGGGGTTGGTAAGCACATTAGCTGGCAGTCTGCGGCTGCCACTGCTCAATGTATAAAACTGAAGGCATGCTAGTATTATCACCAGGGGTTAGATATCATCATTACCAGAGGTAGGTTAGAGAGGTCACCATTACCCGTGGTCAGCGGGTATACAGCCTTCTTACTCCTACTTAACCCACACACCATTCCTTTTCCACAGGGAATACAACAGGTATCTAACCCTGTGAGAGCAAAGCCAGCTGCTTCTGAGTATGGGCCCAATAGAATTTAAAAAAAAAAAAAAAAAAAAAAATTTAAATGCCTGGGGCAAATCGGGACAGATGGCTAGCAACTCGGGACAGAGGGACAGACCCCTAAAATCGGGACTGTCCCGCGAAAATCGGGACAGTTGGGGGGTATGTGTGTGCATGTGTGTGTATCAGCATGTGTTTATGTGTGTGTGCATGTGTGTGTTTCAGCATGTGTTTATGTGTGTGTGCATGTGTGTGTATCAGCATGTGTTTATGTGTGTGTGCATGTGTGTGTTTCAGCATGTGTTTATGTGTGTGTGTGCATGTGTGTGTATCAGCATGTGTTTATGTGTGTGTGCATGTGTGTATATCAGCATGTGTTTATGTGTTTGTGCATGTGTGTATATCAGCATGTGTGTGTGTGCGCATGTGTGTATATCAGCTTGTGTGCATGTGTGTGTGCATGTGAGTATTATCAGCATGTGTTTATGTGTGTATATCAGATTGTATTTATGTGTGTGTATGTGTGTGCATATGTGTATTATCAGCATGTGTTTATGTGTGTGTGTGTGTGTGTATATCAGCTTGTGTTTATGTGTTTATGTGTGTGTGTGTGTGGGCATGTGTGTATTATCAGCATGTGTTTATGTGTGTGTGTGTGTGTGTGTGCATGTGTGTATTATCAGCTTGTGTTTATGTGTGTGTGTATGTGTATATATCAGCGTGTGTGTGTGTGTGTGCATGTGTGTATTATCAGCTTGTGTTTATGTGTGTGTGTATGTGTATATATCAGTGTGTGTGTGTGTGTGCATGTGTGTATTATCAGCTTGTGTTTATGTGTGTGTGCATGTGTGTGTATCAGCTTGTGTTTATGTGTGTGTGTATGCATGTGTGTATTATCAGCTTGTGTTTATGTGTGTGTGTGTGTGCATGTGTGTATATCAGCATGTATTTATGTGTTTATGTGTGTGTGCATGTGTGCATATCAGCATGTGTTTATGTGTATATGTGTGTGTGCATGTGTGTATATCAGCATGTGTTTATGTGTTTATGTGTGTGCGCATGTGTGTATATCAGCTTGTGTTTATGTGTTTATGTGTGTGTGCATGTGTGTATATCAGCTTGTGTTTATGTGTGTGTGTGTGCGCATGTGTGTATATCAGCATGTGTTTATGTGTGTCCGTCCGCTCGACATCGCTAAATGCTGACAGCATACGCATTACACACACACATATTAAATATAACATATGTCTCTTATTGAATTTTTTTTATAAAAGGGTTTACAAGGGATATGTGTTTATGTGTTTATGTGTGTGTGCATGTGTGTATATCAGCATGTGTTTATGTGTGTGTGTATCAGCATGTGTTTGTGTGTGTGCATGTGTGTGTATCAGCATGTGTTTATGTGTGTGTGCATGTGTGTGTATCAGCATGTGTTTATGTGTGTGTGCATGTGTGTGTTTCAGCATGTGTTTATGTGTGTGTGCATGTGTGTGTATCAGCATGTGTTTATGTGTGTGTGCATGTGTGTGTGTTTCAGCATGTGTTTATGTGTGTGTGTGCATGTGTGTGTATCAGCATGTGTTTATGTGTGTGTGCATGTGTGTATATCAGCATGTGTTTATGTGTGTGTGTGCATGTGTGCATATCAGCATGTGTGTGTGTGCGCATGTGTGTATATCAGCTTGTGTGCATGTGTGTGTGCATGTGAGTATTATCAGCATGTGTTTATGTGTGTGTATGTGTGTATATCAGCTTGTATTTATGTGTGTGTGTGTGTGCATATGTGTATTATCAGCATGTGTTTATGTGTGTGTGTGTGTGTGTGTGTGTGTATATCAGCTTGTGTTTATGTGTTTATGTGTGTGTGTGTGCATGTGTGTATTATCAGCATGTGTTTATGTGTGTGTGTGTGTGTGGGCATGTGTGTATTATCAGCATGTGTTTATGTGTGTGTGTGTGTGTGTGCATGTGTGTATTATCAGCTTGTGTTTATGTGTGTGTGTATGTGTGTATATCAGCTTGTGTTTATGTGTGTGTGTGTGTGTGTGTGTGTGTGTTTGCATGTGTGTATTATCAGCTTGTGTTTATGTGTGTGTTCATGTGTGTATATCAGCTTGTGTTTGTGTGTGTGCATGTGTGTATATCAGCTTGTGTTTATGTGTGTGTGTGTGTGCATGTGTGTATTATTAGCTTGTGTTTATGTGTGTGTGTGTGCATGTGTGTATATCAGCATGTGTTTATGTGTGTGTGTATATCAGCATGTGTTTATGTGTATATGTGTGTGTGCATGTGTGTATATCAGCATGTGTTTATGTGTTTATGTGTGTGCGCATGTGTGTATATCAGCTTGTGTTTATGTGTGTGTGTGCGCATGTGTGTATATCAGATTGTGTTTATGTGTGTGTGCGCATTTGTGTATATCAGCATGTGTTTATGTGTGTGTGTCCGCTCGACATCACTAAATGCTGACAGCATACGCATTACACACACACATATTAAATATAACATATGTCTCTTATTGAATTTTTTTTATAAAAGGGTTTAAAAGGGATATGTGTTTATGTGTTTATGTATGTGTGTGTGTGTGTGTGTATATCAGCATGTGTTTATGTGTGTGTGTGCATGTGTGTATATCAGCATGTGTTTATGTGTGTGTGCATGTGTGTCTATCAGCATGTGTTTATGTATGTGTGTGCATGTGTGTATATCAGCATGTGTTTATGTGTGTGTGCATGTGTGTCTATCAGCATGTGTTTATGTGTGTGTGCATGTGTGTCTATCAGCATGTGTTTATGTGTGTGTGCATGTGTGTCTATCAGCATGTGTTTATGTGAGACAGTGGAGGGCAGCATAGCCAGGGTCGGCTCTAAGGGGGGGCTTTGGGGGGCAATGCCCCCCCAAATGGAATGCTGTGCCCCCCAGGGCAAAAGAAGTGATTTAAAAAAAAAAATTTTTTTTTTTTTTTTTTTTACATTTTAAAAGAGATCCTCCACTGGAGGGCCCAGCTAATCTCTTTACTCTGCTCTATTTACAACCAGATAAGAAATAAAGTTGCATTTCCCTGCTGGAGCTCTCACAGTTAAGCTAGGGCTTGCAATGCCCCTCCTCCTGCTAGCCCACTTACTACGGAGCTGAAGTGAGATGATGACATCATCAGACCTCTGCAGGAAGTGCTGGGAGAAGCTAACAGTCAGTGAGAGGGAAGGCAGAAGTAATTTTGTGAAAACACAGCCATATAACCAATGTGTGTGTGAGAGTAGTATCCCTTCCCTATTGTGCTTTATATCCTGGCAGCCACAGATAAAGAAGCAAATTGGGAATTCCTTGGTTTCCCCACTGCAGGTCACACAAAACAAGTGTGCATTGTGCCTGCTTTATCTGCAGTGATCAGTGTAAAATGTGTGTCAGATTATAGGTGCTCAAATACACACACTACAAATGTAGCTGTGGGACAATGAGTGAAATAGCCTTATGTTTATTATTTACATGTTTCAAAACATCTATTTGTCCCCAAGGTTGTTTTATTATATATATATATATATATATATATATATATATATATATATATATATATATATATATATACACACACACATATATATATATATATATATATATATATATACACACACATATATATATATATATATATATATATATATATATACACACACACACACACACATACATACATACACACAATACACACACTGTGTATATATATATATATATATATATATATATATATATATATTTTGTTTGTGTATATATATATATATATATATATATATATGTGTGTGTATATACATATATACCATGTGTGTGTGTGTGTATATGTGTCCACTGGCTGTGTCATATGTGGGAGACATTCCTGAGATATGACAAATGTAACCCCTGCACTGCCATAAATCTGGTAAATGTAACTGCTGCGGCACTGCCAGACATCTTATAAATGTAACCCCTATACTCCTTGAGATATGACACATGTAACCGCTGCACTTCCAGAAATATAAACAAATCTAACTCCTGCACAGCCAGAGATCTGATAAATGTAACCCCTGGACTGCCACAGTAGGTCTGCTCTTATTTTGACTCTCATACATGCTTTTTAAATGCGTGCCCCCTCGTGAAAAAAAAAATGCCCCCCCATTTCATTCATTCTGGAGCCGACCCTGAGCATAGCCCAGAACGACCATAATAATTAAGGCCCTTAGGAGTGTGCTGCTGTGAAGTTGCAACAATGTTGCATTAGTGAGGGTGGGGTTTAGCTTACCTTTAAGTAGTCAGCTCCCAAGGCCCATACCCTCTTTTCCAGCTCGTCTTCACAGCGTCAGGATCATCTGTCAGGATTCCTGTGGAAGAAGATGTCGGAATTAGATGAGCTGATGATCGATGAGTTTGATTCAGGAGAAGATGTGGTGCAGCCTTCCCCCCCTCGCCCGGTGAGTCGTCCCCCAGGGTCTAGCCTGTACCCTGAGGTTATGGTTGTCTCCCCCTCTCCCACCCCTCCTTTAATCCCCCCTCCAGTGGTAGAAGTGGGTCCCCAGGTAGCAGAGGGGGTTGTGGTAGGTGAGCAGGGCTCTGTTCCCAGTGCGAGTGGCGTCGGGGGTGAGGCCTTACCTGAACCGGTCACTCTTACCGGTGAGGCGGTCTCCACGGCGGTAGCGCTGCTCCAATCTTTGGCAGCGGTGCTTTCCGGCGGGGCGTCGGCATCCCAGGGTGGTCCTCCAGCTTCGGTTCGTGCGTCGGCGGCCACGCGGGTATCCATGGCCGCGTCAGGGCCCGTCTCTTCCGGTTTGGCCGTTTCCGGTGACGTCATTTCCGGTGACGTCACGTCCGGGAACGCCATTCCGAAATCCAGAGGCAAGCGGGCAGCATCGTCGTCTCCACCGGGGTACACAGGTAAGAGAGGGGTACCCCGGGTGGGGGGCGACGCCCGCGGGGGGTGCGCAGCGAGGCTCAATTACTCAGCGCCCGCGTGGGGACACTGATTTGGCGGCCATTGAAAGGGGTAGAAGGTTGCATGAGAGATCTCATGAGCAGGCCGCAAGCCTGACCGGGGGTATGATAGCACTTGATGGTGCTCCGATCAGGGCAAATAGTGTGTCTGAGGGGCAAGTAGTTTCTGAGGGGCAAGTAGCAAGGGCACATTCGCCCGGAAGGGCCCAGATTGGGGAAACAGGCGTTAATGAGCAGGCCGCAGGCCTGACGGGGAATATGCCTACTGCGCAACAAGTCGCAGGGCCTCAGGCCGCAATCACGCAGGCTGGGGGCAAGCGTCAGCCCGCGAATACATCGCGGCCTAGCAGACGCCGTAGTACTGTGTCACGCAGCAAATGTTCGCCCGAGAGTGTGCGCGGGTGGCCCCCGCGGTTGTGGCCCTCAGCGGGACTCCCCCAGGCGTTGTTACTAGGGCCTCAGCAAAGAAAGGCCCAGTTATCACGCCCAGTCTATGTCAGGGCGCGCAGGCTGCGACTGAACAGAACAGACAAGTGCAGTTTGCTAATGCAGTGATGAATGTCCGTATGGCTGATATGGTTGATGATGGTATTGTGGAGTGTGGCAGTGATCACAGGAGCCCCAGTCCCTTAGGGTCCCGTGGTAATGTGGTTGGTGGGCCTTCGTCCCCTTCCCTGGGTACTCCTCTTTCGCATTTTTCTCCACAGATCATTATGGAACCCAGAACTGCATTACTGCCACTCCAGGCCACCCCCAGTGCCGTTGAGAGGGAGCCACAGTCTCAGGAACCGCCATCCACTTCTTCTGGTCCTGTCCCGGTGCAACGCCTCTTGGGAGCTGGTAAGCACACTATTACTTTTGAACGTAGTGTTTTAAGCTCATCCTCGGATGATTCAGGTTCTGAAAGTGATAGATCCCTGGGGTTGGAAGCGAAAGGGCAAAAAAGAATGTATAGGATGGTGAAATGGTTAGTGGAAGAAAGGAAGGCTATGGGTCTCCCCCTCCCCCCTGGTTCATCCCGCATGGAACCCACTGTTCCTATGCTGACACCTCCTGCGTCAACAGACTTAGTTAGCCCGGTTATGGGGAACAGGCGCAGGGCAGCTGTACATGGCGACACTGACACATGGCCTGCGTTTAGTCTACATGAACATCTCAAATCTAAGATGGTTCGGCGCATTTAGGGTGGGAGGTATGTGCACATGTTTGAGCTTTCTGCGGAGGCTTATCGCCAAAAAGAAATGTCGGATGATGGCACGGGCCCGAAAAAATTTAAACGTCCTGATTCCTATGAGGAATGGCGCAAGTGCTTTCGGGTTTATGCGTCCTGTTATATCTCTAAATTTCCCGATCAAGCTTTGAACATCCTGAAATATCAGGATTCCATTGAAACAGTGTACGAGAAGTACAGAGAGGGAGCTTGGCGGGACTACGACGCTGCCTTCCATAGGAAGATGGTTGGGAACCCTCTCCTTACTTTCGGTGATGTTGATTCACGTTTGAGGGCGCAATTGGGTCCTGAAAAACAGGCGGCGCCTGTTATAGCGGTCGGAGCATCGGGGGCGTTAAGGCCTCGCAGCCCTCTCGACGGAGGGTTCTGATGGATAGAATGGGAGTTCCTCTGGCGAAGGACAAGTCCCAGGGTCCTTGCACGTGCCTTACTTTCTTGGGCATTGAAGTTGATTCGGTGGCAGGGCAGTGCCATCTGCCACAAGAAAAAATTCAGCGCATGTTGGAGTCAGTACGCGCTATGAGAACAGAGCTGTATAGCTCCGTAAAAGACCTTCAAATCCTATTGGGTTTGCTGAACTTTGCCGGCAGGATTATTCCTATGGGTAGAATATTCCTCCACAGGCTCAAGAGGCAGCTGTGCGGAGAAAGATCGCAGACCCGGAGGTTCCGGGTGTCTGCTGAGATGGTGGAAGATCTTAAGGTCTGGGAAGAATTTCTTCTCCACTTTAACGGGATCTGCCTGTGGCGGGAGGTGGTTCCTTCTAACGCAGCGATCCAGTTGTTCACTGATACGGCTGGGTCCCACGGGTACGGGGCTTTCTTGGCCGGGCAATGGAGCGCTGGCCCATGGCCCGCCGCGTCGATAGAAAGAGGCTTGGTCAGAAACCTATGCCTTCTTGAACTGTTTCCCATACTGGTCGCTCTTGACATTTGGGGTGATCAGCTTCGCGACCGTGAGGTGATTTTCTGGACGGATAACATGAGCGTTTTTTATGCTGTCAACAGGCTCTCATCTATTTCCCCTCTGGTTGTGCGGTATTTGAGACTGTTGGTGCTGAGGTGTCTGCACCTGAATATTGTGTTCCGTGCTAAGCATGTCCCGATCGTCCAGAATAGGATTGCGGATGCGCTCTCCCGTTTTCAATGGGAAGCATTTTATGCACTGGTGCCCGATGCGGACACTAACGGATTGTCCTGTCCCACTTACTTATGGCAGGTGGCGCTGGATGGGGCCCCCTGATTGCGATGGTTCGGGCTTCCCTCGCTCCGTCTACCTGGGCTACCTATGTGAAATACTGGACGGAGTGGATCGTTTTTTGTGACTTCAGGTGCCGTCCCTCCTGTGACGGGGACCAGTGGGGCTTACTAGAATGGATTACCGAACTTAAAGGTAATGGTGTTTCAAAGACTGCGGTGGGATCACTCCTGGCGGCAGTGTCCTTTTTCTGCAAGTTGTATGGGCTTGCTGACTCCTCGAAGACCTTCCTGGTTAGGCAGGTACTTCGAGGCTGGGGGCGTATGGCGCCCAGGGTCAGGGATTTCAGGGAACCAGTTACCATCGAGCGTCTGGTAACGTTGTGCCGAGTTTTGCCAGCGGTCTGTTCATCCGCCTACGAGGCTACCCTGTTCTCAGCCGCCTTTGGGCTGGCTTTTCACGGGGCTCTTAGGGTAGGGGAAATTGTCCCGCCCTCTAAAAAGAAGATGGGCAGCCTTTTGCTGCCCCATGTCAGAGACGATGGGTCGTCTATTTTAGTCTTTCTCCCCAGATCCAAAACAGACCAAGAAGGGAGAGGTGCCTGGTTAGCTTTGCCGGCCCATGATGAATCTGTTTGCTCCCCGGTCAGACTGATTAAGGCCTATATGGACGTGCGTCCTGAGGGTTTCTCACAATTTCTAGTTCACGAGGACGGTTCCCTGTTGACTAGGTTCCAGTTTAGAAAGGTGTTGGCCTGGGCAGCATCAAGGGCAGGTCTTGACCCAAGGGTCATTGCTCCCCATTCCTTTAGGGTGGCCGCGGCCACCACTGCCGCTAGTTTAGGATGGTCGGCTGACCATATTAGAGCTCTGGGGAGATGGAGGTCGCAAAGGTATCTTTTATATGTTAGGCCTTTGACTGTTTAGAAGTGATTATGTTTTGCAGATGCAATGGTTAACCTCTGTTTCTTTTCTTAGGACCAAGGAGCGGTCCACTGAGAGTATGGATTACGGGGCATTCGTACATCCACTGGGCGGAGCTTCGGGCGATTGCGAGACCTGATGGGCGTCAGCTGGGGTTTCCCTCTTCCCGAGTCACTGTTAGGTGGTTAGGGCGCGGGGGGCTTACGTGGCAGGCTCTGCCTGAGTTGCTGCAGGGGGCCTTGCGCAGGTGGGAGAAACCCCATGTACTTATCATCCACGCAGGTGGAAATGATATGGGGCTCCTACCGTGCAAGCAGCTCAGTGCGGTTATTCAGTCGGATCTGCGCACGATTCAGGAGTGGATTCCCCAAGTCAGGATAGGATGGTCTAACATCATTCCCAGGATAGAATGGCGCCATATGCAGTCTCATCGCGCAGCTTTCCAGGTCCGCAAGAAAATTAACAGAGAAGTTAGGATTTTCTTAGGGCAGTCAGGAGGGTTTGTTGTGGAACATGGGAACATATCAATGGCTGAGAGGTGCCTCTACAGAAGGGACGGGGTGCACCTCTCTGAGAGGGGCATTGACCTGTTCCTCTGTAATTTGAGGCGTGCTATACTTAATCATCTATAGGTGTGACGGCAAGAGGTGAGCCTGTTGGGCTATCTCTTGTGGCGGTTGGTCCGCGCCCCGGTTTGCCATCAGAGGTAGAGTGACGGCTGCCCAGGGGAGGGTGATCTCTGCAGGCGCGCGCCTGGGGTCCCTCCCATTCTAAGATGCCGAGAACTCCCTAAGCTTCTGCGGCAGCTGAGCTCCGCTTGTGTGGGCATTCACGGGCGCGGTCCATTCTTCCTAGCAGGGGGTTCCTACTCCTAACTAGATTGCCGCCACATGTTTTAGCTGGCCCCGTTGAGTCCAGCCGGTTCTCAGGTTCTACAATAAATGCGACCTTCGGGTCTTTTCTCATATATCTGTGTCTGCGTGGTTATTCAAGTATTACAGTTTTATGTAAAGTTATTTAAGAGTTTATATTTGTACATAGTTATGTTGTTGAGTCAATTTTATGGCTCCAGTTATTAAAGTTTATCCAGCAAGCCAGGAGGATAGGGCATTTTATTAATTAAGACAGTGGAGGGCAGCATAGCCCAGAACGACCATAATAATTAAGGCCCTTAGGAGTTTGCTGCTGTGAAGTTGCAACAATGTTCATTAGTGAGGGTGGGGTTTAGCTTACCTTTAAGTAGTCAGCTCCCAAGGCCCAAACCCTCTTTTCCAGCTCGTCTTCACAGCGTCCCTCCCTCCCTCCCTGCATTGGTTCATACGGCAATCTTTAGGCTGCTACATCACCAGGGTGTTTCAGCTAGGTGTCCGAGGCTGGATGAGAGCTACGCGGCTTGTTTCCTTAAGTCCAAGGATGGTAGTTTTTGACTCCCCAGGTAGTGGCATGGATACGCGTCTAGTCACACCTGGTCCTACTGGTTCGGAGATCTTTACTTTACACCCTGGTTAGGCGGTTGGTCCGCGCCCCGGTTTGCCATCAGAGGTAGAGTGACGGCTGCCCAGGGGAGGGTGATCTCTGCAGGCGCGCGCCTGGGGTCCCTCCCATTCTAAGATGCCGAGAACTCCCTAAGCTTCTGCGGCAGCTGAGCTCCGCTTGTGTGGGCATTCACGGGCACGGTCCATTCTTCCTAGCAGGGGGTTCCTACTCCTAACTAGATTGCCACCACATGTTTTAGCTGGCCCCGTTGAGTCCAGCCGGTTCTCAGGTTCTACAATAAATGCGACCTTCGGGTCTTTTCCCATATATCTGTGTCTGCGTGGTTATTCAAGTATTACAGTTTTATGTAAAGTTATTTAAGAGTTTATATTTGTACATAGTTATGTTGTTGAGTCAGTTTTATGGCTCCAGTTATTAAAGTTTATCCAGCAAGCCAGGAGGATAGGGCATTTAATTAATTATGTGTGCATGTGTGTATATCAGCATGTGTTTATGTGTGTGTGCATGTGTGTATATGAGCATGTGTTTATGTGTGTGTGCATGTGTGTATATTAGCATGTGTTTATGTGTGTGTTTATGTGTGTGTATCAGCATGTGTTTATTTGTGTGTGCATGTGTGTATATGAGCATGTGTTTATGTGTGTGTGCATGTGTGTATATTAGCATGTGTTTATGTGTGTGTGCATGTGTGTGTATCAGCATGTGTTTATGTGTGTGTGCATGTGTGTGTATCAGCATGTGTTTATGTGTGTGTGCATGTGTGTATATGAGCATGTGTTTATGTGTGTGTGCATGTGTGTATATTAGCATGTGTTTATGTGTGTGTGCATGTGTGTATATCAGCATGTGTTTATGTGTGTATATCAGCATGAGTTTATGTGTGTGTGCATGTGTGTATATTAGCATGTGTTTATGTGTGTGTGCATGTGTGTATATCAGCATGTATTTATGTGTGTGTGCATGTGTGTATATCAGCATGTATTTATGTGTGTGTGCATGTGTGTATATCAGCATTTGTTTATGTGTGTGTGCATGTGTGTATATCAGCATGTGTATGTGCATATGTGTGTATCAGCTTGTGTTTATGTGTGTGAGAATGTGTTTGCATCTATGTTATTGCCATTTTTTTCTGCCTGTGTGGTGCATATGTACAATGGTATTTTCTTTTCAGTTTGTGCCATGCAGGTAGGCGGTGCTGGGTGGACTATCAAAACTTCACCACTTGCATTTGCATTTTATCTTTTAAACATGGAATTACAAGAATTGCCACTAGATGGCAGAAGGTATCATCTGGTCTCCCACAAACCTATACATTCATGTTTGTGCTTTACAATATAAGCCACAAAAATATTGTATAGAAAATTAGCACTACAGAATCTCCTTATGGGTTAAGTGCAGCAAAACAACTTCTGGACAGCTGTTTAAGATATATAACTTCTCATCAGCAGAAGAAAGGTTTGATATAAAAAAAACCACTTGCCTCTAGATTTAGAGTTTTGCGGCCAAAAGGGGTGCGTTAGCTACGCGTGTTTTTTTTCCCCCGCACCTTTTAAATAACGCTGGTATTTAGAGTTCTCTGACGGGCTGCGTTAGGCTCCAAAAAGGGAGCGTAGAGCATAATTTACCGCCACTTCAACTCTCAATACCAGCGTTGCTTACGGATGCGGCCAGCTTCAAAAACGTGCTCGTGCACGATATCCCCATAGGAAACAATGGGGCATTTTGAGCTGCTATTCCTATGGGGAAACACTTCCTAAGTCTGCACCTAACACCCAACATGTACCCCGATTCTAAAGAACCCTAACCTTACACTTATTAACCCCTAATCTGCCGCCCCCACTATCGCTGACACCTGCATTTTATTATTAACCCCTAATCTGCCGCTGCGTACACCGCCGCAACCTACATTATAGCTATGTACCCCTAATCTGCTGCCCCTAACATCGCCGACCCCTATATTATATTTATTAACCCCTAATCTCCCCCCCAATGCCGCCGCTAACTTACCTACACTTATTAACCCCTAATCTGCCGACCGGACCTCGCCGCTACTCTAATAAAGTTATTAACCCCTAAAGCTAAGTCTAACCCTAACCCTAACACCCCCCTAAGTTAAATATAATTTAAATCTAACTAAATAAAATAAATCTTATTAAATAAATTAATCCTATTTAAAGTAAAATACTTACCTATAAAATAAACCCTAATATAGCTACAATATGACGAATAATTATATTGTAGCTATTAGGATTTATATTTATTTTACAGGCAACTTTGTATTTATTTTAACGAGGTACAATAGCTATTAAATATTTATTTACTATTTAATAGCTACCTAGTTAAAATAATTTCAAAATTACCTGTAAAATAAATCCTAACCTAAGTTACAATTAAACCTAACACTACACTATCAATAAATTAATTAACTAAACTACCTGTAATTATCTACAATTAAATCAACTAAACTAAATTACAAAAAATAAAAAAAGATTACAAGAATTTTAAACTAATTACACCTACTCTAAGCCCCCTAACAAAATAACAAAGCCCCCCAAAATAAAAAAATGCCCTACCCTATTCTAAAATAAAAAGTTAACAGCTCTTTTACCTTACCAGCCCTTAAAAGGGCCTTTTGCGGGGCATGCCCCAAAGTCATCAGCTCTTTTACATTTAAAAAAAACATACAATACCCCCCCAACATTACAACCCACCACCCACATACCCCTAATCTAACCCAACACCTCCTTAAAAAACCTAACACTAAGCCCCTGAAGATCTCCCTACTTTATCTTCACCACGCCGGGTATCACCGATCCGTCCAGAAGAGGGTCCGAAGTCTTCATCCTATCTGGCAAGAAGAGGTCCAGAAGAGGCTCCAAAGTCTTCATCCTATCCGGCAAGAAGAGGACATCCGGTCTGGTAGACATGTTCATCCAGGCGGCGTCTTCTATCTTCATCCATCCGGCGCGGAGCGGGACCATCTTGAAGCAGCCAACGCAGATCCATCCTCTTCTTCTGGCTACTCCCGACAAATGAAGGTTGCTTTTAGTGACATTATCCAAGATGGCGTCCCTTGAATTCCGATTGGCTGACAGGATTCTATCAGCCAATCGGAATTAAGGTAGGAAAAATCTGATTGGCTGATTGAATCAGCCAATCAGATTCAAGTTCAATCCGATTTTCTGATCCAATCAGCCAATCAGATTGAGCTCGCATTCTATTGGCTGATCCGATCAGTGGTGAAGATAAGGTGGTGAAGATAAGGTAGGGAGATCTTCAGGGGCTTAGTGTTAGGTTTTTTAAGGGGGGTTTTGTTTAGATTAGGGGTATGTGGGTGGTGGGTTGTAATGTTGGGGGGGTATTGTATGTTTTTTTTAAATGCAAAAGAGCTGATGACTTTGGGGCATGCCCCGCAAAAGGCCCTTTTAAGGGCTGGTATGGTAAAAGAGCTGTTAACTTTTTATTTTAGAATAGGGTAGGGCATTTTTTTATTTTGGGGGGCTTTGTTATTTTTTTAGGGGGCTTAGAGTAGGTGTAATTAGTTTAAAATTCTTGTAATCTTTTTTATTTTTTGCAATTTAGTGGGTTTTATTTTTGTAATTTAGTTTTTTTTTTTTTTTTTTGTAATTTAGTTTAGGTGATTTAATTGTAGATAATTGTAGGTAGTTTAGTTAATTAATTTATTGATAGTTTAGTGTTAGGTTTAATTGTAACTTAGGTTAGGATTTATTTTACAGGTAATTTTGAAATTATTTTAACTAGGTAGCTATTAAATAGTAAATAACTATTTAATAGCTATTGTACCTAGTTAAAATAAATACAAAGTTGCCTGTAAAATAAATATAAATCCTAAATTAGCTACAATATAATTATTCATTATATTGTAGCTATATTAGGGTTTATTTTATATGTATTTAGCTTTAAATAGGATTAATTTATTTAATAAGATTTATTTTATTTTGTTAGATTTAAATTATATTTAACTTAGGGGGGTGACTTAGGGGTACATAGCTATAATGTAGATTGCGGCGGTGTACGCAGCAGCAGATTAGGGGTTAATAATAAAATGCAGGGGTCAGCGATAGCGGGGGCAGCAGATTAGGGGTTAATAAGTGTAAGGTTAGGGGTGTTTAGACTCGGGGTACATGTTAGGCTGTTAGGTGCAGACTTAGGAAGTGTTTCCCCATAGGAAACAATGGTGCTGCGTTAGGAGCTGAACGCTGCTTTTTGGCAGCTCAAAATGACCCATTGTTTCCTATAGGGATATCGTGCACGAGCACGTTTTTGAAGCTGGCCGCGTCCATAAGCAACGCTGGTATTGAGAGTTGAAGTGGCGGTAAATTATGCTCTACGCTCCCTTTTTGGAGCCTAACGCAGCCCTTCAGAGAACTCTAAATACCAGCGTTATTTAAAAGGTGCAGGGGAAAAAAAACATGCGTAGCTAACGCACCCCTTTGGCCACAAAACTCTAAATCTAGCAGCAAGTGTTTTATTTTTATATAAAACCTTTCTTCTGCTGATGAGAAATTATATATGTAGCCCTTTGTCATTTTGCTGCAGGGATTAACTGCACTTTGCACTTTGCCCTTTGCTCAACCCTGCATCACATGGTAGTGAGAGCCAATCAGAGGCTGGCAGTTTTTCAGAGACTTCCTGTGAGGAGAGTTTAGTCAGAGCTGTTCAGGGCTGCTGAAAGATGTGTGTGTGTGTGACTCTGCCTGAGATGATAAAGGCTGCATCCAGGACCCTGCATGCTGTGAGCACTCAGCCTGATGTCACAGTAAGAAGCAGCTGCATTGGGACTAGAGTGAGCTGTCATTTCAGACTGTCAGCACATAGGTGGAAATAAAGCATCCAGGACCCTGCATGATGTGAACACTCAGCCTGATGTCACAGTAAGAAGCAGCTACAGTAGGACTAGAGTGAGCTGTCATTTCAGACTGTCAGCACTTAAGTGGAAATAAAGCATCCAGGACCCTGCATGATGTGAACACTCAGCCTGATGTCACAGTAAGAAGCAGCTACAATAGGACTAGAGTGAGCTGTCATTTGAGACTGTCAGCACTTAAGTGGAAAAGCAAGCAGCAGAGAAAGCAGCCAGACCTTTTCTAGAACATTCTAAAGGAGGATTCAGGTAGTGGAACAGTTACAGTTATCCCTCACACTAAACAGATATCTGAAACTTACTAAGGGCCCCAACGTGCACCACCACAAGGGACTTTACTTAGCAGTGTATTTTGGGAAAAAGGGTACCCTGCAAAGTGTGGGACTATTATGTTATTTATATGCTGTTCTATTTGCATTTAAATATATTCTGTGTTACTTTATTATCTGCTTCTGTTTATTATTGCATGTTGTGGGGAACTCATTGTCTCAGTGTTGTGGGTTCCCTGAGAAGTGTTATCACTGAGTGGAGGCACTGTACGTTACATTAATCAAGATGTCCCAGACTCCCCACTCCAGCGGAGACTTAGGTCATTCCTGTGAAGCCACAGCGTCAAAGGTGACCGTCCAACCTGTATCATTCTCACCAAAGATAGATAAGGAAGGGGTTACAGATGGAGGCACTGCTGAGATGAACTGGGACAGTAAGAAGTGTTTAAGCAAGACCCCTGTTCCATCACTCAGAGATGTTAGAGAGTGGGCTAGAATAATGAGGGTTCCTCCCCAGAAGGTTGTGGCTGTGCAAACTCCTATTCGACTCAGCCGGAGGAAGTTTATAGATGCCCTAAAACTGATCCCTGGGTTGGAAAACCCTGCCATAGTTCAGGCTAAGAAAACAGGAACTCATGGTGTGACCCTTGTACAGGGGGACCAGGATATAAATCCAGAAAAAGGAACAACTAGAATCCCTATACCTGGAGCAGACCCTAAAGGGTGCCTGATAGTATACCCAGAAGGAGATTCTGACTACGAGGAGGGTGATGATTCTGACCTGATATTTCAAAATAGTGACAGTGAGTCTGAAGATGGTTTAAATGTAAATGATTCTGAAGGCAGTTCTATAGTAAGTGAAAGGAGACTAAAGAATGATTTTCCTAAGCAAGAGATTTCTTCTCCCATAACAAATGTACTTAAACAATTAGCGGTGGAACTTACCCAAGCTCAACACATTCACAATTACAAGAGATTGAAGATTTTCTTTGGGATTGACCCTACTCCTGTTGCAGAAGAGTGCTTCAAATCCTGGAGAGAAACTACTTTGCAGCTTCTTAGAGAATGGGCTTGTTCTGAGGATGTGAAACGACAAAGGCTCATAGAAGGTTTAAAAGGTCCGGCCTTAGACCTGGTAAGGCACCATCAAATTATCCATCCTTAAGCTTCTGCATCAGAGCTCCTTCAAATTATAATGACTGCATATGCAGAGGAAGAAGATGAGTTTGAGTTGAGAGAACGATATGCAAATACAATTCAAGTAAAAGGTGAAAAACTGTCAGCCTATGTTGTGAGAGTAGAACTCATAGTAGGAACATTAGTGGAGAAAGGGATCATTCCCGCATCTGAAATTGACAAATACCGGTGCAAACAGCTCCTTAGAGGAACACTACCTGGAGACTCCTGTGCAGCCACCTTGGAGAATCTTTTATGTATTAGAAAGGTTCTATCTTTTGCTGAAGTAATGAAGGAAGTAAGGACTATAGAGAAGACTCATCTTACTCGTTCACAGATAAGAGCTCCTGAGAAATCCTCTGCTCAGGACAGTTCCCAGAAAATCAAAAGTACAAAAGAGAAAAAAGAACCTCAACCCAGAAATTGTGAATCAATCAATTCAACTACCCAGGATAATAAACATGACAAACCTCTCAGGTGTTTTAGATGTAATAGGCTTGGGCATATAGCATCCCATTGTACACATAAAGAAGATGTTCTTCAGGTTGAAACCTTTGTCACAGATACCTTATCCAAAAGAAAAGTTTCTATAAAAAAAAAAAGTGGACTCATTGGAAGAAGTGTCACAATAAGAGCCTTGAAACAGCTGCAAGTATCAGAGTTGGACCCAAGCCACTGGTATCACTTATGGTTGAGGGCATCCCAGCTTCTGCATTGCTAGACACTGGATCCCAGGTGACCATTATCTTCAGATAATTTTATGATGCTCACCTACGTCACTTACCTATTGCCACAGCTAAATATGTCAGTTTATGGGGGCTAGGTTCACAAGCCTGTACAGTAGAAGGAGTAGTCAGAGTGCATATTGTAATCCCACAACTGAACACTAGAAAGACTTGCTCCATGGATATGGAGGCTCTGTTGTTCCCTACCCCTAAACAATCAAGTTTCTCCATTCTCCTGGGAACCAACACTAGTATGGTTCGAAACTTGTTTAGATCCTACTTGCACGAGGTAGGAAATGCATCCATTAATCAGATGGCTGAATTGGAGCCTGCCCTAAGACACGAATGTCACAAATTAGCTCAAGAATCACTGACTGGGCAGTTCCATTACTGGGGCCCCCAGCCTTTGACTTTACGACCTGGAGAAATGAAATCTGTTAAAGCTGTACCCACCTTACAGGAGGGTATGATTAATTGTGCACAAATCTACTGTGTAGAATCTATTCATGAAGAGGACATTCGAAAGGGCTGGATGATTATGCCTGAAGTCGAGGATTGGCAGAAAGGCACAACAGGCATTTTTGCTGTAACTGTCTGTAATCTGTCCCCAAGAGATGTCCATATTGATCATTGTCAAGAATTGGGAATCCTTCATCTCTTAGAGGAAATAACCCCTATTTCTGCCCTTCCCATAGAACCAGCAGTCAACTCCTCAGGAGAATTGGAGTTTGATTTTGAAGACTCAAGTTTACCATTTGAATGGAAAGAGAGATTGCTTAAAGCTCTAAAATCCAGAAGAGGAGTCTTCTCAACTAAAGACATGGATGTAGGGTGTTGCAAGAGTGCACAACACGCCATAAGATTGACGGACTCTGCTCCCTTTCGTGAGAGGTCTCGACGTATAGCACCACAAGATGTGGAGGATGTGAGATACATCTTGCAAGAAATGGAAGATACTGGCATTATCAAAGAATCTAGAAGTCCCTATGCTTCTCCATTGTAGTGGTGAGGAAAAAGAATGGCTCTGTGCGATTGTGTATAGACTATCGAACTTTAAATAAACGAACAATTCCTGACCAGTATACACTACCCCGAATAGAAGATCTACTAAATGCTCTATCTGGTAGCAAATGGTTTAGTGTATTGGATCTCCGCTCTGGATATTATCAAGTTCCCATGAAAAAAGAAGACCAAGAGAAAACAGCATTCATCTGCCCTTTGGGTTTCTACCAGTTTACCCGTATGTCACAAGGGATTACCGGGGCCCCAGCAACTTTCCAGAGATTAATGGAAAAGACCCTTGGGGACCTTAGTCCAAGAGAGTGCCTTGTTTATCTGGATGATATAATAGTTTTTGGAAGAACCCCTGAAGAACACGAAAATCGGTTGTTGAGGGTGTTAGATCGATTGCAAGCTGAAGGTCTGAAGTTATCAGTTGACAAATGCAAATTTGCAAGAAGCTCAGTGACTTATGTTGGACATATAGTTTCTGCAGAAGGGGTGGCCACAGACCCAGCAAAAATAGAAGCAGTGGTAAATTGGCCAAGACCAAAGAATATTGAAGAGCTACGTTCATTCTTGGGGTTCTACGGTTACTACCGTTGTTTTGTAGAAGGTTATTCCAAGATAGCCAGAAGTCTTCACAATCTTCTGAAATTGGAGCCTGGAGAGAATGCCAAGCAGAAGAGCCTGCATTCCAAGGAACCCATAGGAGATAAGTGGACTAATTCCTGTGAAGAGGCTTTTCAACTACTTAAAAGTAAGATGACTGAAGCTCCTGTACTGGCATATGCAGATCTTGAGAAACCATTTGTGCTTCATGTAGATGCCAGCATGGAAGGGCTTGGAGGCATTCTCCACCAGGCACATCCTGAGGGGCTGAGGCCTGTTGCCTACATTAGTTGGAGCTTGTCTAAAGCTGAAAAGAATTACCCAGTGCATAAACTAGAATTTCTGGCATTGAAGTGGGCTATCGTAGATAAACTACATGATTAGCTGTATGGTGCAGAATTTGAGGTGAGGACAATCCCCTCACCTATATCTTGACCAGAGCTAAACTAGATGCCACTGGACATCGCTGGCTTGCAGCTTTGTCCAACTAAAGCTTCTCATTGAAATAAAAGCCTGGATCTACTAATGTGGGAGCTGATGCTTTATCTCGGAGACCTGGACTTCCTCCAGATACAGGTAAAGAAGATTGGATTGAAATTCCTGGCCCTGGAGTAAGGGCATTGTGTCAGACCTCTATCACTGAAGATGGGTGGGTTAACTTTTCTGAATTGAGATGCATCGACTCACTCAGTTATAGTGCTGAGGCAGTTCCAGAGGCTATGTGTTACCCAGTTAACCTGCCCCAGTGGACAAGCATCAGTAATGAGGATAAACAACAAACTCAAGCTCAAGACCCAACAGTGGGCCCCTTATTAAAAGCTGTTAAGAATGGGTGCCAAAAATACTTGAACTGTGTACCTGCTGAGTTGCAACAACTATTCAAGAGAGAATGGAGCCGTTTTCGTATTGAGAAGGGACTTCTCTATAGGCTCATTCAATATCATGATCACCCAGGATGAAGACAGTTGGTATTACCAGAAAAGTATAGAGGAATGGTACTAAGGTCCTTGCATGACTAACATGGACACCTGGGGGTGGACAAAACTTTTGGATTGGTGCAAGATCGTTTCTTCTGGCCAAAAATGAGAGAGTCTGTGGAGAGGCATTGTCATAATTGGCGAAGGTGTATTCAGAGGAAAACTCTACCTACCCGAGCTGCACCAATGGGCCACCTAAAGAGCTCTGGCCCCATGGATCTAGTCTGTATGGATTTTCTGTGTATTAAGACTGATTCAGCAGGAGTAGGAAATGTACTGGTAGTGACTGATCATTTCACCAGGTATGCTCAAGCTTACCCTACTAAAGACCAGAAAGCCACCACAGTTGCCAAAGTGCTATGGCCGAAGTTTTTAATTCACTACGGGTTACGGGTTCATTCTGATCAGGGTCGTGACTTTGAAAGCCGACTTATAAAAGAACTTTTGAAACTGCTAAACATTGAAAAGTCCAGAACTACCCCTTACCATCCTGAAGGGGATGCTCTTCCTGAAAGGTTCAACCATACCCTGTTGGACATGTTAGGGACCCTTAACGATACAGAGAAAAGAACCTGGAGTAGGCATGTTGAAGCCATGGTTCACGCATACAATTGTACAAGACATGAATCTACAGGATATTCTCCTTATTACTTGCTTTTTGGTCGAGAAGCAAGGCTTCCAATAGATCTTCAGTTTGATGTCTCTTCTGATGGAATGGCCCATGTCCCACATTACCAATATGTTTGCAACTTGAAACAGAGTCTACAAAGAGCCTATGACCTGGCAGAGAAGGCTAGTTCCCGGATTAATGAAAATAACAAAATACGTTATGACGCTAAAGTCAGGCATAGTGAAATTCAGCCAGGAATTAAGGTACTCCTTAAAAACCTAGGTATTATCGGAAAACACAAACTCGCTGACCGGTGGAAAGGCACCCTTTTTGAAGTGGTTTCCAAGCTTCCAGGACTTCCTGTATACAAAATAAAAGGGCCTGAAGGCCGAATTAAGGCATGGCATCGAAATCATTTGTTACCTGTTGGTCAACCAGAAGTGAAGGAAGCAGATAATTCTAGTGAAGGAAACCATGACAATTCAGGTTTAGATCAAGAGTGGTGGACACCTCCTGATGCTCAGCCAGAAGCTTCTGACCCTCCTGTTGCTTCTCCTCAGTCAGATCTTTATCCTGAAAGCCCCAATTTCATCCCTAGATCTACTGACACAGATGCATATTCTATGGGGAGACCTAGGCCTCAAGCTATAGCACCTTTTCCAAACAGAGCAGTGAGAAGATCTACTTCTGGAGGAATTCAACAGTTGCCACAAAGAGACTCAAGAGGAAGTCAAAGACATAGGCGTCCACCAAGATAATTCACTTATGACCGAGTAGGGGAACCCACATACTGGCAAGAGTCCCATTCCAAGGTCATACAAGTATTACATGCCCTTGACACCTTGAATACATTGTTAGGTACAGGAACACAGCTGTATTAGATTAGCTTGTTACTTGTGCCAGAGTGATGTTTAATTATTTAATGTATCTGCCCTGCCAGTGGAAGGCAGGAATTTTACAGGGGGGAGAATGTAGCCCTTTGTCATTTTGCTGCAGGGATTAACTGCACTTTGCACTTTGCCCTTTGCTCAACCCTGCATCACATGGTAATGAGAGCCAATCAGAGGCTGGCAGTTTTTCAGAGACTTCCTGTGAGGAGAGTTTAGTCAAAGCTGTTCAGGGCTGCTGAAAGATGTGTGTGTGATTCTGCCTGGGATGATAAAGGCTGCATCCAGGACCCTGCATGCTGTGAGCACTCAGCCTGATGTCACAGTAAGAAGCAGCTGCATTGGGACTAGAGTGAACTGTCATTTCAGACTGTCAGCACATAGGTGGAAATAAAGCATCCAGGACCCTGCATGATGTGAACACTCAGCCTGATGTCACAGTAAGAAGCAGCTACAGTAGGACTAGAGTGAGCTGTCATTTCAGACTGTCAGCACATAGGTGGAAATAAAGCATCCAGGACCCTGCATGATGTGAACACTCAGCCTGATGTCACAGTAAGAAGCAGCTACAGTAGGACTAGAGTGAGCTGTCATTTCAGACTGTCAGCACATAGGTGGAAATAAAGCATCCAGGACCCTGCATGATGTGAACACTCAGCCTGATGTCACAGTAAGAAGCAGCTACAGTAGGACTAGAGTGAGCTGTCATTTCAGACTGTCAGCACTTAAGTGGAAAAGCAAGCAGCAGAGAAAGCAGCCAGACCTTTTCTAGAACATTCTAAAGGAGGATTCAGGTAGTGGAACAGTTACAGTTATCCCTCACACTAAACAGATATCTGAAACTTACTAAAGGCCCCAACGTGCACCACCACAAGGGACTTTACTTAGCAGTGTATTTTGGGAAAAAGGGTACCCTGCAAAGTATGAAACTGTTATGTTATTTATATGTTGTTCTATTTGCATTTAAATATATTCTGTGTTACTTTATTATCTGCTTCTGTTTATTATTGCATGTTGTGGGGAACTCATTGTCTCAGTGTTGTGGGTTCCCTGAGAATTGTTATCACTGAGTGGAGGCACTGTACGTTACATTAATCAAGATGTCCCAGACTCCCTACTCCAGCGGAGACTTACCTGCACGGCACAAACTGAAAAGAAAATACCATTGTGCATATGCACCACACAGGCAGAAAAAAATGGCAATAACATAGATGCAAACACATTCTCACACACATAAACACAAGCTGATACACACATATGCACATACACATGCTGATATACACACATGCACACACACATAAACACATGCTGATATACACACATAAACACATGCTGATATACAAACATGTACACACAAATAAACACATGCTAACATACACACATGCACACACACATAAACACATGCTCATATACACACATAAACACAAGCTGATATACACACATGTACACACACATAAACACATGCTCATATACACACATGCACACACACATAAACACATGCTGATATACACACATAAACACATGCTGATATACACACATGTACACACACATAAACACATGCTAACATACACACATGCACACACACATAAACACATGCTCATATACACACATGCACACACACATAAACACAAGCTGATATACACACATGTACACACACATAAACACATGATCATATACACACATGCACACACACATAAACACAAGCTGATATACACACATGTACACACACATAAACACATGCTCATATACAAACATGCACACACACATAAACACAAGCTGATATACACACATGTACACACACATAAACACATGCTCATATACACACATGCACACACTAATAAACACATGCTAATATACACACATGCACACATACATAAACACATGCTGATACACACACATGCACACACACATAAACACATGCTCATATACACACATGCACACACACATAAACACATTCTCATATACACACATGCACACACAAATAATCACATGCTAATATACACACATGCACACACACATAAACACATGCAGATATACACACATGCACACACACACATAAACACATAAACACAAGCTGATATACACACATGCACATACACATGGTGATATACACACATGCACACACAAATAAACACATGCTAATATACACACATGCACACACACATAAACACAGTCATGCTGATATACACACATGCACACACACATAAACACATGCTGATATACACACATGCACACACACATAAACACATGCTGATAGACACACATGCACACACACATAAACACAAGCTGATATACACACATGCACACACACATAAACACATGCTGATAGACACACATGCACACACACATAAACACAAGCTGATATACACACACACACATAAACACAAGCTGATATACACACATGCGCACACACACACACACAGAAAAACATACATAAACACATAAACACATATCCCTTTTAAACCCTTTTATAAAAAAAATTCAATAAGAGACATATGTTATATTTAATATGTGTGTGCGTATGCTGTCAGCATTTAGCGAAGTCGGTCGAACACACACACATAAACACATAAACACATGCTGATATACACACATGCACACACACACGCACACACATAAACACATGCTGAAATACACACATGCACACTTGCACACATAAACACAAGCTGATATACACACATGCGCACACACACACACACACACACACACACATAAACACATGCTGATATACACACATGCACACACACATAAACACATGCTGATATACACACATGCACACACACACACACACATAAACACATGCTGATATAAACACATGCACACACACATAAACACAAGCTGATATACATAATTAATTAAATGCCCTATCCTCCTGGCTTGCTGGAAAACTTTAATAACTGGAGCCATAAAACTGACTCAACAACATAACTATGTACAAATATAACTCTTAAATAACTTTACATAAAACTGTAATACTTGAATAACCACGCAGACACAGATATATGGGAAAAGACCCGAAGGTCGCATTTATTGTAGAACGTGAGAACCGGCTGGACTCAACGGGGCCAGCTAAAACATGTGGCGGCAATCTAGTTAGGAGTAGGAACCCCCTGCTAGGAAGAATGGACCGCGCCCGTGAATGCCCACACAAGCGGAGCTCAGCTGCCGCAGAAGCTTAGGGAGTTCTCAGCATCTTAGAATGGGAGGGACCCCAGGCGCGCGCCTGCAGAGATCACCCTCCCCTGGGCAGCCGTCACTCTACCTCTGATGGCAAACCGGGGCGCGGACCAAACGCCTAACCAGGGTGTAAAGTAACGATCTCCGAACCAGTAGGACCAGGTGTGACTAGACGCGTCTCCATGCCACTACCTGGGGAGTCAAAAAACTACCGTCCTTGGACTTAAGGAAACAAGCCGCGTAGCTCTCATCCAGCCTCGGACACCTAGCTGAAACACCCTGGTGATGTAGCAGCCTAAAGATTGCCGTATGAACAAATGCAGGGAGGGAGGGAGGGAGGGACGCTGTGAAGACGAGCTGGAAAAGAGGGTTTGGGCCTTGGGAGCTGACTACTTAAAGGTAAGCTAAACCCCACCCTCACTAATGCAACATTGTTGCAACTTCACAGCAGCACACTCCTAAGGGCCTTAATTATTATGGTCGTTCTGGGCTATGCTGCCCTCCACTGTCTTAATTAATTAAATGCCCTATCCTCCTGGCTTGCTGGAAAACTTTAATAACTGGAGCCATAAAACTGACTCAACAACATAACTATGTACAAATATAACTCTTAAATAACTTTACATAAAACTGTAATACTTGAATAACCACGCAGACACAGATATATGGGAAAAGACCCGAAGGTCGCATTTATTGTAGAACGTGAGAACCGGCTGGACTCAACGGGGCCAGCTAAAACATGTGGCGGCAATCTAGTTAGGAGTAGGAACCCCCTGCTAGGAAGAATGGACCGCGCCCGTGAATGCCCACACAAGCGGAGCTCAGCTGCCGCAGAAGCTTAGGGAGTTCTCGGCATCTTAGAATGGGAGGGACCCCAGGCGCGCGCCTGCAGAGATCACCCTCCCCTGGGCAGCCGTCACTCTACCTCTGATGGCAAACCGGGGCGCGGACCAACCGCCACAAGAGATAGCCCAACAGGCTCACCTCTTGCCGCCACACCTATAGATGATTAAGTATAGCACGCCTCAAATTACAGAGGAACAGGTCAATGCCCCTCTCAGAGAGGTGCACCCCGTCCCTTCTGTAGAGGCACCTCTCAGCCGTTGATATGTTCCCATGTTCCACAACAAACCCTCCTGACTGCCCTAAGAAAATCCTCACTGTTACGGTACCAACAGGATACCAAGGGTTAATACCAGGGAACAACGTCCTGCATAGGGAATCAGCAATTCACAACCCAGCCAGTTTTCAGATTTAAACAGAATGACTACTTTATTTGAAGGCAGCACACAGATTTATACACCCTGGCTTCAGGTTACAAAGGGCATTGGTTTAACAGTAAAGCAAACATATGAACAATGCATCAAACCTCTAACAATTGTCTATTCACAGGTAAAACAGATTAACATATTAAGTTAATTAACTAGGGAAGAACGTTTACTCAGACAATCTGATGTTGGGCAGTCTAGTTAACATAATCACACAAGGACACAATCAGTTTACCCAGACAGACTCCTGAGACACAATCAGATCTTAAACATACATAGAATACATCTTATTACTGAATATAGGAACAGTTCTTATTAGCTATAAAGTCTTTTATGCCCACTTGGCTTATAGAGTCACAATTGCTCCCACAAGGGGCACTCACACCCTGTACCCATCCTGTATTTATGGATACAGGGTGACATAGAAATAAGACAGAGTTATGAAAGTACATGGGGTGTCCAGCATATAACATTCCATATTTCCATGCAGTCTCTGGGTATCCTTAAGCCCATGTACCTCCAGCCCAAAGAATGTTCCATAACAGGCCCTCCAATGTACAGTGGCGAGATTGGTTTTGTCACATCTCTCCCCTTTTCCAAACAGACTAACAGGGTATCTGACCTCCTGCCGGTCAGTGCCCTGGTTAGTCCAGCAACCCACCCATAAAACACAATTAGTAGTACAGCCCACCCACAATAAATGGATACTACACCTGAGTACGGGGAAAACTTGTCCATGTCCAGGTGCCTCACCACAGCTGTGTGGGGGACTGGTACGCTGAATTGGTGGGTTGCGAGGTGGGCAGAGACCAGCTGTACTCTGCCCGGGTGCCAGCACTACCATGGAAGTAGCCTGGTGGGAGCCTGGTTGCTGGAGGGGAAGACCGACTGTCTCCCCTTCGGATACATAGCTGTGCTGCTGGAGGGGGAGACCAATCGTCTCCCCTTTGGCTAAACAGCCGTGTTGCTGGGGGACAGGACCAACTGTCCCTACCCCTTGTAACGCAGCCTGCCGCTGGGGAATGGAGTCTGGGCTCCCAATTCCCTGTATATTCCTCTGCTGCTGGGGGACAGGACCATCAAACTCCTCTCCCTCTGGTTTGTCATGCTCGGCTGTCCAGGGTATATACGGTGCCATATACCACCAGAGCGCCTGGTAGGCATGTCAGTTTGCTGGGACAATCCATCTGTATTCCCGTTATGAGAGAGAATTCCTGTCCATACAAACAAGGGTTCAAATTCCTCAGTGCCCAGACCAGGGCCAAACAGTCCTTCAAAATCCCATCAGCTTCTTTACGAGTTTTCTGTACCTGCTCTTTATAGGTATCCACAATCCCTTCATACTGACATAGGGTGCCCTTGAGTTGCTGCACCTCACTATGAGCCAGCGTCAGCTTCTCCTCCAGTGTCACTAAGTTTGTCTTTAATGTTTCATGTTCCACTCTCAAGCTGGTGTTTTCTGCAGTCTGTCGGTGCAGCTTGTCTAGCAGAGATTCCTGTTCTAAACGTGCTTTTTCCTCTGCGCTCCTCTTCTCCTTCCTCAGCGCATTGTAACGGGACCTCCACATATCAATAGCGGATAGAGATTTACTGAGCTCAGTGTCCTGGGCACGGGTAGTCACAGAGTTAACATCAGCGGGACCCATAGGAGCGTAGGCAGAAACAAGGGGGGCCAAGTCATTTCCAAGAAGAACATCAGCAGGTAAGTCCTTCTTGACCCCCACATTCACAGGTCTAGCGCCCACTCCCCAATCCAAATGTACCCTGGCAACAGGTAGGCTGAACACATCGCCCCCTGCTACCCTCACAGCCACAGTGTCTCCAGTGTACTGTTTCTCAGACACCAAGTTCTTTTGAAGCAAGGTCATGGTAGCACCAGTATCCCGTAGACCACTGACCTTCTTCCCATTCACTTTAACCAGTTGCCGGTTATTCCGGTGGGCAGCTTGCACAAGGTCTGCCTCATGTAGGATGCTCCAGCATTCTTGCGCCTCTACGTAGCGGGCCGCAGGCTTAGGATTACGTGGGATTCCGCCGGCGGGTCTTCTCCAGGACTGCGCTTGGTTCGCTGCGTTTAGGGGACACTCTGGTCTTTTGTGCCCTAGTTGCTTACATCTAAAGCACCGAATAGGTTGTGAGTAGCACCGCAGGGCTCTCTGAGGGTAGTTCGTGGCCGGAGGCCGTGTGGTATAGTGGTGCGCCGGGGTTTGGTAACTGGCAGCTGCTGGGGTGACTGGGGGTCTGTACTCCACTCTAGCAGGGGGCTTAGTGGTAGCAGTGTCCAGTTTGCGGGCATCCGTATACTCATCTGCCAAGCGAGCCGCTTCCTGCAGGGTGGAGGGTTTACGGTCCCGAACCCACTCTCGAACTCCTGCGGGTAATTTGTCGAAGCAATGTTCCAACAGGAATAGCTGCAGCACCTCTTCCCCAGATATGGCTTGGCACCCCGCTATCCAGTGAGCTGCTGTGCGGTGCACCTTACATGCCCACTCAAGGTAGGAATCTCCAGCTAATTTAACAGTGTCTCTGAACCGTCTCCGGTATGCCTCCGGTGTAACCGCATACCTGGAGAGCAGAGCCTCTTTTACAGTATTATAATCCCTGACTTCCTCATCTGGAATGGCCCGAAAAGCCTCTCTGGCCCGGCCGGATAATTTTCCAGATAATATCGTGACCCAGTCCTCTGCGGGTACCTTGTGTAGTGCACATTGCCTCTCAAAATCCGCAAGGTACCCATCAATCTCTCCTTCTGTTTCCAGGAAGTTTTTAAAAGCTGCAAAATTTACTTTTCTCTTTTCCATCTTAGTCAGTATTGTAATAATCCCCCTCTTCCTGAGGTTACTGGCTTGTGTAGTTGCTCTTCTGGGCGATAAGGTTCATTCCGTCGCTGCCACCAATGTTACGGTACCAACAGGATACCAAGGGTTAATACCAGGGAACAACGTCCTGCATAGGGAATCAGCAATTCACAACCCAGCCAGTTTTCAGATTTAAACAGAATGACTACTTTATTTGAAGGCAGCACACAGATTTATACACCCTGGCTTCAGGTTACAAAGGGCATTGGTTTAACAGTAAAGCAAACATATGAACAATGCATCAAACCTCTAACAATTGTCTATTCACAGGTAAAACAGATTAACATATTAAGTTAATTAACTAGGGAAGAACGTTTACTCAGACAATCTGATGTTGGGCAGTCTAGTTAACATAATCACACAAGGACACAATCAGTTTACCCAGACAGACTCCTGAGACACAATCAGATCTTAAACATACATAGAATACATCTTATTACTGAATATAGGAACAGTTCTTATTAGCTATAAAGTCTTTTATGCCCACTTGGCTTATAGAGTCACAATTGCTCCCACAAGGGGCACTCACACCCTGTACCCATCCTGTATTTATGGATACAGGGTGACATAGAAATAAGACAGAGTTATGAAAGTACATGGGGTGTCCAGCATATAACATTCCATATTTCCATGCAGTCTCTGGGTATCCTTAAGCCCATGTACCTCCAGCCCAAAGAATGTTCCATAACAGGCCCTCCAATGTACAGTGGCGAGATTGGTTTTGTCACACTCACTTCTCTGTTAATTTTCTTGCGGACCTGAAAAGCTGCGTGATGAGACTGCATATGGCGCCATTCTATCCTGGGGATGATGTTAGACCATCCTATCCTGACTTGAGGAATCCATGCCTGAATCGTGCGCAGATCTGACTGAATAACCGCACTGAGCTGCTTGCACGGTAGGAGCCCCATATCATTTCCACCTGCATGGATGATAAGTACATGGGGTTTCTCCCACCTGCGCAAGGCCCCCTGCAGCAACTCAGGCAGAGCCTGCCACATAAGCCCCCTGCGCCCTAACCACCTAACAGTGACTCGGGAAGAGGGGAACCCCAGCTGACGCCCATCAGGTCTCGCGATCGCTCGAAGCTCCGCCCAGTGGATGTACGAATGCCTCGTAATCCATACTCTCAGTGGACCGCTCCTTGGTCCTAAGAAAAGAAACAGAGGTTAACCATTGCATCTGCAAAACATAATCACTTCTAAACAGTCAAAGGCCTAACGTATAAAAGATACCTTTGCGACCTCCATCTCCCCAGAGCTCTAATATGTTCAGCCGACCATCCTAAACTAGCGGCAGTGGTGGCCGCGCCCACCCTAAAGGAATGGGGAGCAATGACCCTTGGATCAAGACCTGCCCTTGATGCTGCCCAGGCCAACACCTTCCTAAACTGGAATCTAGTCAACGGGGAACCGTCCTCGTGAACTAGAAATTGTGAGAAACCCTCAGGACGCACGTCCATATAGGCTTTAACCAGTCTGACCGGGCAGCAAACAGATTCATCATGGGCCGGCAAAGCTAACTAGGCACCTCTCCCTTCTTGGTCAGTTTTGTATCTGGGAAGAAAGACCAAGATAGACGACCCATCGTCTCTGACATGAGGCAGCAAAAGGCCGCCCGTCTTTGTCTTAGAGGGCGGGACAATTTCCCCTACCCTAAGAGCCCCGTAAAAAGCCAGCCCAAAGGCGGCTGAGAAAAGGGCAGTTTCGTAGGCGGATGAACAGACCACCGGCAAAACTCGGCACAACGTTACCAGACGCTCAATGGTAACTGGTTCCCTGAAATCCCTGACCCTGGGGGCCATACGCCCCCAGCCTCGAAGTACCTGCCTAACCAGGAAGGTCTTCGAGGCGTCAACAAGCCCATACAACTTGCAGAAAAAGGACACTGCCGCCAGGCGTGAACCCACCGCAGTCTTCGAAACACCATTACCTTTAAGTTCGGTAATCCATTCAAGTAAGCCCCACTGGTCCCCGTCACAGGAGGGATGGCACCTGAAGTCACAAAAAGCGATCAACTCCGTCCAGTATTTCACATAAGTAGCCCAGGTAGACGGAGCGAGGGAAGCCCGCACCATCGCAATCAAGGGGCCCCATCCAGCGCGACCTGCCATAAGTAAGTGGGACAGGACAGTCCGTTAGTGTCCGCGTCGGGCACCAGTGTATAAAATGCTTCCCATTGAAAACGGGAGAGCGCATCAGCAATCCTATTCTGGACGCCCGGAACATGCTTAGCACGGAACACAATATTCAGGTGCAGACACCTCAGCACCAACAGTCTCAAATACCGCACAACCGGAGGGGAACTAGATGATAGTCTGTTAACAGCATAAACAACGCTCATGTTATCTGTCCAGAAAACCACCTCACGGTCGCGAAGCTGATCGCCCCAAATGTCAAGAGCGACCAGTATGGGAAACAGCTCAATTAGGCATAGGTTCCTGACCAAGCCTCTTTCTATCCACGCGGCTGGCCATGGGCCAGCGCTCCATTGCCCGGCCAAGAAAGCCCCGTACCCGTGGGACCCAGCCGCATCAGTGAACAACTGGATCGCTGCGTTAGAAGGAACAACCTCCCGCCACAGACAGATCCCGTTAAAGTGGAGAAGAAATTCTTCCCAGACCTTAAGATCTTCCACCATCTCAGCAGACACCCGGAACCTCCGGGTCTGCGATCTTTCTCCGCACAGCTGCCTCTCGAGCCTGCGGAGGAATATTCTACCCATAGGAATAATCCTGCCGGCAAAGTTCAGCAAACCCAATAGGATTTGAAGATCTTTTACGGAGCTATACAGCTCCGTCCTCATAGCGCGTACTGACTCCAACATGCGCTGAATTTTTTCTTGTGGCAGACGGCACTGCTCTGCCACTGAATCAACTTCGATGCCCAAAAAAATAAGGCACGTGCAAGGACCCTGGGACTTGTCCTCCGCCAGAGGAACTCCCATTCTATCCATTAGAAACCTGGTGACTTTCATCAGGAAAGCACACTCAGATGATCCTGTCCGCCCAACCAGCAGAAAATCATCCAAATAGTGTGCCAAGCCGTCGAATCCAGCAACCTCCGCGATGGCCCAGTGCAAGAAGCAGCTGAAAACCTCGAAGTAAGCACACGAAATTGAGCACCCCATGGGCAAGCATTTGTCCACGTAGTACTGCCCCTCAAAATAGCACCCCATAAGCCTAAAAGAGGAGGGGTGAATAGGCAAGAGCCGGAAGGCGGATTCTATATCCAGCTTTGCCATCAGAGCTCCGGCCCCCGCCTTGCGAACTAGCCCCAATGCTTCATCAAATGACTGGTAAAAAACTGAGCTAAGTCCAGGGGGGATGGCGTCATTCACCGAACGACCCATCGGGAAGGACAGATGTTGGATGAGCCAGAATTTACCAGGCTCCTTTTTTGGGACTACCCCCAAGGGTGATACAACCAGCCCTGGGAGGGGAATATCCTCAAATGGGCCTGCCATACGACCCAACCCAATTTCTTTATTCAGTTTATCCCGCAAAACCCCGGGAAACTGATATGCGGATTTTAGGTTCCTGCGTGACAAGGAACCCTCCACGTGCGATCCGACTGGGATAACAAATCCCGACCGCAGACCGCCACCAAGCAGCAAGGCGGCCTCCTTAAATGGGTATAGCAGCAGCCACTTCTCAATTACGGCCACCTTCAGAGGTGTGGCCGCCCTTTCCGACAGGGAAAGGTTTGGAGCCGGCTGCTGGTCTCTCCTGGGAACGACCCGCGTCCTGGGTTCTGGTACACTCAGACCCCTAGTGGCCGCCACCGCAGGTTTTGCGCAAGCCGCTCCCCTGGTACACGATTTGTCCTGGAAGCGCCAGCACACCCCTGTGGCCCGCCGTCGAGAGCGCTGCGAGGCCTTAACGCCCCCCGATGCTCCGACTACTATAGCAGGCGCCGCCTGTTTTTCAGGACCCAATTGCGCCCACAAACGCGAATCAACGTCACCAAAAGTAAGAAGAGGGTTCCCAACCATCTTTCTACGGAAGGCAGCGTCGTAATCCCGCCAAGCTCCATGCCTGTACTTCTCGTACACTGTTTCAATGGAATCCTGATATTTCAGGATGTTCAGAGCTTGATCGGGAAATTTAGAGATATAACAGGACGCATAAACCCTAAAGCACTTGCGCAATTCCTCATAGGAATCAGGACGTTTAAATTTTTTCGGGCCCGTGCCATCATCCGCCATTTCTTTCTGGCGATAAGCCTCCGCAGAAAGCTCAAACATGTGCACATACCTCCCACCCTGAATGCGCCGAACCATCTTAGATTTGAGATGTTCATGGAGACTAAACGCAGGCCATGTGTCAGTGTCCCCATGTACAGCTGCCCTGCGCCTGTTCCCCATAACCGGGCTAACTAAGTCTGTTGACGCAGGAGGTGTCAACATAGGAACAGTGGGCTCCATGCGGGATGAACCAGGGGGGAGGGGGAGACCCATAGCCTTCCTTTCTTCCACTAACCATTTCACCATCCTATACATTCTTTTTTGCCCCTTCGCCTCCAACCCCAGGGATCTATCACTTTCAGAACCTGAATCATCCGAGGATGAACTTAAAACACTACGTTCAAAAGTAATAGTGTGCTTACCAGCTCCCAAGAGGCGTTGCACCGGGACAGGACCAGAAGAAGTGGACGGCTGTTCTTGAGACTGTGGCTCCCTTTCCACGGCACTGGGGGTGGCCTGGAGTGGCAGTAATGCAGTTCTGGGTTCCATAATGATCTGTGGAGAAAAATGTGAAAGAGGAGTACCCAGGGAAGGGGACGAAGGCCCACTAACCACATTACCACGGGACCCAAGGGGACTGGGGCTCCTGTGATCACTGTCACACTCCTCAATACCATCATCAACCACATCAGCCATACGCACATTCATCACTGCATTAGCAAACTGCACTTGTCTACTCTGTTCAGTCGCAGCCTGCGTGCCCTGACATAGACTGGGCGTGATAACTGGGCCTTTCTTTGCTGAAGCCCTAGTAACAACACCTGGTGGAGCCCCGCTGAGGGCCACACCCGCGGGCGCCGCCCGCGCACCCGGTCGGGCGCTACGTTTGCTGCATGACGCAGTACTACAGCGTTTGCTAGGCCGCAATGTATTTGCGGGCCGACGCTTGCCCCCAGCCTGCATGATTGCGGCCTGAGGCCCTGCGACTTGTTGCGCAGTAGGCACATTCCCCGTCAGGCCTGCGGCCTGCTCATTAATGCCTGTTTCCCCAATCTGGGCCCCTCCGGGCGAACGTGCCCTTCCTACTTGCCCCCCAGAAACCACTTGCCCCTCTGGCACACCATTTGCCCTGATCGGAGCACCATCAAGTGCTAACATACCCCCGGTCAGGCTTGCGGCCTGCTCATGAGATCCCTCATGCAACCTTCTACCCCTTTCAATGACCGCCAAATCAGTGTCCCCTCGCGGGCGCTGAGTAATTGAGCCTCGCTGCGCACCCCCGCGGGCGTCGCCCCCCCCCGGGGTACCCCTCTCTTACCTTTGTACCCCGGCGGAGACGACGATGCTACCCGCTTGCCTCTGGATTCCGGAATGGCATTCCCGGACGTGACGTCACCGGAAGTGACGTCACCGGAAACGGCCAAACCGGAAGAGACGGGCCCAGCCGCGGCCATGGGAACCCGCATGGACGCCGGCGCGCGAACCGAAGCCGGAGGACTTCCCAGGGATGCCGACCCCCCGCCGGAAAGCACCGCTGCCAAGGATTGGAGCAGCACTACCGCCGTGGAGACCGCCTCACCAGTAAGAGTGACCGGTTCAGGTAAGGCCTCCCCTCCGCTACAACTCGGACCGGGAATAGAGCCCTGCTCACTTGCCACAACCCCCTCAGCCACCTGGGGACCCACTTCTACCACTGGAGGGGGAATTAAAGGAGGGGTGGGAGAGGGGGAGACAACCATAACCTCAGGGTACAAGCTAGACCCCGGGGGACGACTCACCGGGCGAGGGGGGGTAGGCTGCACCACATCTTCTCCTGATTCAAACTCCTCGATCATCAGCTCATCCAATTCCGACATCTTCTTCCACAGGAATCCTGACAGATGATCTTGACGCTGTGAAGACGAGCTGGAAAAGAGGGTTTGGGCCTTGGGAGCTGACTACTTAAAGGTAAGCTAAACCCCACCCTCACTAATGCAACATTGTTGCAACTTCACAGCAGCACACTCCTAAGGGCCTTAATTATTATGGTCGTTCTGGGCTATGCTGCCCTCCACTGTCTCACATGAATACACACACACATAAACACAAGCTGGTAATACACACATGCACACACACACACACACACACACTTAAACAAATGCTGATATACACACATGCACACACACATAAACACATGCTGATATACACACATGCACACACACACATAAACACAAGCTGATATACACACATGAGCACACACACACTTAAACACAAGCTGATAATACACACATGCACACACACATAAACACATGCTGATAATACACACATGCACACACACACAAAAACACATGCTGATAATACACACACACACATAAACACAAGCTGATATACACACACACACACAAACATAAACACATGCTGATAATACACACATGCAGACACACACACAGACACATAAACACATGCTGATAATACACACATGCACACGCACACACACATAAATACAAGCTGATATACACACATACACACATAAACACATGCTGATAATACACACATGCACACACATATAAACACAAGCTGATATACACACATGCGCACACACACATGCTGATATACACACATGCACACACACATAAACACATGCTGATATATACACATGCACACAGACATAAACACATGCTGATACACATATGCACACACACATAAACACAAACTGATATTCACACATGCACACATGCTGATACACACATATGCACACACACATAAACACAAACTGATATACACACATGCACACACACACAAACACAAGCTGATATACACACATGCACACACACATAAACACATGCTGATAGACACACATGCACACACACATAAACACAAGCTGATATACACACACACACACACACATAAACACATAAACACAAGCTGATATACACACATGCACACACACACACACACACACAGACAAACATACATAAACACATAAACACATATCCCTTTTAAACCCTTTTATAAAAAAATTTCAATAAGAGACATATGTTATATTTAATATGTGTGTGCGTATGCTGTCAGCATTTAGCGATGTCGGGCGAACACACACACATAAACACATAAACACATGCTGATATACACATATGCACACACACACGCACACACATAAACACATGCTGATATACACACATGCACACTTGCACACATAAACACAAGCTGATATACACACATGCGCACACACACACAGACACATAAACACATGCTGATATACACACATGCACACACACATAAACACATGCTGATATGCACACACACACATAAACACATGCTGATATACACACATGCACACACACACATAAACACAAGCTGATATACACACATGAATACACACACACATAAACACAAGCTGATAATACACACATGCACACACACACACACACACACACACACACTTAAACACATGCTGATATACACACATGCACACACACACATAAACACAAGCTGATATACACACATGAACACACACACACTTAAACACAAGCTGATAATACACACATGCACACACAAACACACACACATAAACACATGCTGATAATACACACATGCACACACACACATAAACACATGCTGATAATACACACACACACATAAACACAAGCTGATATACACACACACACACAAACATAAACACATGCTGATAATACACACATGCAGACACACATACACAGACACATAAACACATGCTGATAATACACACATGCACACGCACACACACATAAATACAAGTTGATATACACACATACACACATAAACACATGCTGATAATACACACATGCACACACACATAAACACAAGCTGATATACACACATGCGCACACACACATGCTGATATACACACATGCACACACACATAAACACATGCTGATATATACACATGCACACAGACATAAACACATGCTGATGCACACACATGCACACACACATAAACACATGCACACACACACACATACACACATGCTGATATACACATGCACACACACATAAACACATGCTGAAACACACACATGCACACACACATAAACACATGCTGCTACACACACATGCACACGGCACATGCTGATATACACACATGCGCGCACACACACACACATAAACACATGCTGATACACACACATGCACACAGCACATAAATACATGCTGATACACACACATGCACACAGCACATAAACACATGCTGATGCACACACATGCACACACACATAAACACATGCTGATACACACACATGCACACACACATAAACACATGCTCATACACACACATGCACACACACACAAACACATGCTCATACACACACATACACACACACACATAAACACATGCTCATACACACACATGCACACACACATAAACACATGCTGATACACACACATGCACACACACACAAATAAACACATGCTGATAAACACACACATGCACACACACACAAATAAACACATGCTGAAACACACACATGCACACACACATAAACACATGCTCATACACACACACATGCACACACACATAAACACATGCTGATATACACACATGCACACACACATAAACACATGCTGATAAACACACATGCATACTCCTATTTACAGACATTCTCACACATACATGCACATATGCTCATACACACACATGCAGATTATCACATACAGACATGCTTTCACACACACATGCACATATGCTCATGCACACACATGCACACTCTCTCATACAGACATGCTTTCACACACACATGCACATATGCTCATGCACACACATGCACACGCTCTCATACAGACATGCTTTCACACACACACATGCACATATGCTCATGCACACACATGCACGTTCTATCATACAGAAATGCTTTCACACACACACATGCACACACACACACACATAAACACATGCTGATAAACACACATGCGCACTCCTATTTACAGACATTCTCACACATACATGCACATATGCTCATACACACACATTCACACTCTCTCATACAGACATGCTTTCACACACACACACACACACACACACATATACTCATGCACACACATGCACACTCTATCATACAGACATGCTTTCACACACACACATGCACATATGCTCATACACACACATTCACACTCTCTCATACAGACATGCTTTCACACACACACACACACACACGCACACACACATATACTCATGCACACACATGCACACTCTATCATACAGACATGCTTTCACACACACACACATGCACATATGCTCATACACACACATGCACACTCTCTCATACAGACATGCTTTCACATACTAGACATGCACATATGCTCATACACACACATGCACACTCTCTCATACAGACATGCTTTCACATACTAGACATGCACATATGCTCATACACACATGCACACTCTATCATACAGACATGCTTTCACACACACACACACACACACACACATGCTCATGCACACACATGCACATTCTCTCATACAGACATGCTTTCACACACATACATGCACATATGCTCATACACACACATGCACACTCTCTCATACAGACATGCTTTCACACACACACATGCACATATGCTCATGCACACTCTCTCATACAGACATGCTTTCACACACACACATGCACACACACACACACACACATAAACACATGATGATAAACACACATGCACACTCTATCATACAGACATGCTTTCACACACACACATGCACACACATGTACACTTCTATTTACAGACATTCTCACACATACATGCACATATGCTCATACACACACATGCAGATTATCACATACAGACATGCTTTCACACACACATGCACATATGCTCATGCACACACATGCACACTCTCTCATACAGACATGCTTTCACACATACACATGCACATATGCTCATGCACATACATGCACACTCTCTCATACAGACATGCTTTCACACACACACATGCACACACATGCACACTCTCTCATACAGACATGCTTTCACACACACACATGCACACACATGCACACTCTCTCATACAGACATGCTTTCACACACACACATGCACACACATGCACACTCTCTCATACAGACATGCTTTCACACACACACATGCACATATGCTCATACACACACATGCACACTCTCTCATACAGACATGCTTTCACACACACACACATGCACATATGCTCATACACACACATGCAGACTCTCTCATACAGACATGCTTTCACACACACACATGCACATATGCTCATGCATACACATGCACACTCTCTCATACAGACATGCTTTCACACATACACATGCACATATTCTCATGCACACACATGCACACTCTCTCATACAGACATGCTTTCACACATACACATGCACATATGCTCATGCACATACATGCACACTCTCTCATACAGACATGCTTTCACACACACACATGCACATATGCTCATACACACACATGCACACTCTCTCATACAGACATGCTCTCACACACACACACACATGCACATATGTTCATGCACACACATGCACACTCTCTCATACAGACATGCTTTCACACACACACATGCACATATGCTCATGCACACACATGCACACTCTCTCATACAGACATGCTTTCACACACACACATGCACACACATGCACACTCTCTCATACAGACATGCTTTCACACACACACATGCACATATGCTCATACACACACATGCACACTCTCTCATACAGACATGCTTTCACACACACACATGCACATATGCTCATACACACACATGCACACTCTCTCATACAGACATGCTTTCACACATACACATGCACATATGCTCATGCACACACATGCACACTCTCTCATACAGACATGCTTTCACACACACACACACATGCACATTCTCTCATACAGACATGCTTTCACACACACACACGTGCACACACATGCACACTCTCTCATACAGACATGCTTTCACACATACACATGCACATATGCTCATGCACACACATGCACACTCTCTCATACAGACATGCTTTCACACATACACATGCACATATGCTCATGCACATACATGCACACTCTCTCATACAGACATGCTTTCACACACACACATGCACACACATGCACACTCTCTCATACAGACATGCTTTCACACACACACATGCACACTCTCTCATACAGACATGCTTTCACACACACACACATGCACACACATGCACACTCTCTCATACAGACATGCTTTCACACACACACATGCACATATGCTCATACACACACATGCACGCTCTCTCATACAGACATGCTTTCACACACACACATGCACATATGCTCATACACACACATCCACACTCTCTCATACAGACATGCTTTCACACACACACATGCACATATGCTCATGCATACACATGCATACTCTCTCATACAGACATGCTTTCACACATACACATGCACATATGCTCATGCACACACATGCACACTCTCTCATACAGACATGCTTTCACACATACACATGCACATATGCTCATGCACATACATGCACACTCTCTCATACAGACATGCTTTCACACACACACATGCACACACATGCACACTCTCTCATACAGACATGCTTTCACACACACACATGCACATATGCTCATGCACACACATTCACACTCTCTCATACAGACATGCTTTCACACACACACACATGCACATTCTCTCATACAGACATGCTTTCACACACACACACGTGCACACACATGCACACTCTCTCATACAGACAAGCTTTCACACACACACGTGCACATATGCTCATGCACACACATGCACACTCTCTCATACAGACATGCTTTCACACACATACATGCACATATGCTCATGCACACACATGCACATTCTCTCATACAGACATGCTTTCACACACACAAGTGCACACACATGCACACTCTCTCATACAGACATGCTTTCACACACACACACGTGCACACACATGCACACTCTCTCATACAGACATGCTTTCACACACACACGTGCACACACATGCACACACATGCACACTCTCTCATACAGACATGCTTTCACACACACACACGTGCACACACATGCACAATCTCTCATACAGACATGCTTTCACACACACACATGCACATATGCTCATGCACACACACACACACACACACACACACACATAAACACATGCTGATAAACACACATGCGCACTCCTATTTACAGACATTCTCACACATACATGCACATATGCTCATACACACACATGCACACTCTCTCATACAGACATGCTTTCACACACACACATGCACATATGCTCATGCACACTCTATCATACAGACATGCTTTCACACACACACATGCACATATGCTCATGCACACACATGCACACTCTCTCATACAGACATGCTTTCACACACATACACATGCACACACATGCACACTCTATCATACAGACATGCTTTCACACACACACATGCACATATGCTCATGCACACACATGCACACTCTCTCATACAGACATGCTTTCACACACACACATGCACACACATGCACACTCTCTCATACAGACATGCTTTCACACACACACACATGCACAAACATGCACACTCTCTCATACAGACATGCTTTCACACACACACATGCACACTCTCTCATACAGACATGCTTTCACATACTAGACATGCACATATACTCATGCACACACATGCACACTCTCTCATACAGACATGCTTTCACACACACACGTGCACACACATGCACACTCTCTCATACAGACATGCTTTCACACATACACATGCACATATGCTCATGCACACACATGCACACTCTCTCATACAGACATGCTTTCACACACACACATGCACATATGCTCATACACACACATGCACACTCTCTCATACAGACATGCTTTCACACATACACATGCACATATGCTCATACACACACATGCACACTCTCATACAGACATGCTTTCACACACACACATGCACATATGCTCATACACATACATGCAGACTATCAAATATAGATGTGCTTTCACACTCACACACACATGCACACACACACATATACTCATGCATACACATGCACACTCTCTCATACAGACATGCTTTCACACATACACATGCACATATGCTCATGCACACACATTCACACTCTCTCATACAGACATGCTTTCACACATACACATGCACATATGCTCATGCACACACATTCACACTCTCTCATACAGACATGCTTTCACACACACACATGCACACACATGCACACTCTCTCATACAGACATGCTTTCACATACTAGACATGCACATATGCTCATACACATACATGCAGACTATCACATACAGATGTGCTTTCACACACACACACACACACACACATATGCTCATGCACACACATGCACACTCTCTCATTCTGCAATGCTCATACAAATACATGCACATATGCTCATAAGATACACACACAAATGCCCATTCTCACTTATAGGACCCAATGTACGAAGGAGCGAGCAGCCAAAGTTCTCAACTCGAGAAGTTGTCCGCTCACCTTCGCTACAGATGGCCAGCGGACAAACAGGATCCAGAAAAATAGAAAACACAGAGCGCAAAATCAAGTGGAGTTTAATGGTAAACAGCAATACACACATAAAAAAACACACAAGATGTGGGATTAAAAACAGCATGTCGTTTTTTCAAACACTTAGCGTGTGTGACTCTTGATTTTCCCCGGTGAAGGACTGCCAATCACTGGATGTCAACCACCCGTGTGGCCGCGTCTCTAACACGGACACTTACGGTTCAGGATCTCTGAGCACCTCACAATATCAAGTAAGGATATCATACACAGCAGAAGGTTGCCGCAATGCGTTTTCCCCGGTCTATGGCCGGGCTTTATCAAGAGGATAGTAAAACATATGATTTTATAAGCAACACCCTCATCCTTTTAAAAGGCGCAAATGAACCAATCATACGGGGGGGGGGGAGGGTGTGTGTGAGTCAACCCACCTCGTATGTTACAAATAGGTACTATGTAACAGAATGACTCTGATTGAGTACTAGGAAAAATACAAAGCTGAACATTGTAAAAATGCAACATAAATTATCATACATATATTTAAAACAAAACATATCAAAAGCCTCCTGGAGCAACTAAACAAATATATTAACCACTATAAGAAAGAAACATTCTCACCAATACGGGGTATCGCATTAAAACATAAAAATACTTCTAAGATATATACTAACTATATCACATCCTAAACCTTTAAAAACAGGCAACCGAATAAACTAACAATAGATGTATTGGATTTTCAGAAGTACAAAAGAAATATATTGTAAAACTTATATATAGCTGAAGATTCAATACTACTTTAACCGCTACATATGAGCTGCAATCTCTATATCGATATTGAGACCTTGAGAATGTAGGCACTTCATTTTATAGATCTAAAAGGTCTCCAACTTTCTAAGTTTAAGTAATCTATCCTTCTCCTTAGATGAGACCATATCGATAATCTGAACTTTTAGGCCTACTGGGTCACTATTATGACACTCTAGAAAATGTCTAGAGACACTGTGTTTCTCAAATTTTTCTTTTGTTATAAACATGTTCATAGAACCTTCTTTTCATTTTTCTTTTGGTGCGGCCTACATAAAATAGGCCACAACTACATTCCAATAAATAAACTATGAAAGTGGAGTAACAGTTACTCGTTACCTTGATATTCTTCAGACTGATCTAAGTAATGGAATGTAGTTGACCTATTAATGTGACTACACATTCCACATATATTCTTTCCACATTTCAATGTTCCTTTACACCCAGTTAACTAATTAGTAGATGGTCTATCCATATTGTTAGCCATTGGGTTACTTCTTAATTTACTGGGGGCCAACAGATTTTTTAGATTTATTCCTCTCCTAAATGTTACTGAAGGTTGATCTCCAATGTGGGTCTCTAGTATAGGGTCCCCTACTAGAATAGGCCAGTGTTTGTTAAGAATACTTTTAATTTTGCTTGTTTGTATCATTATACGTTCAATTAAGCGTGTTTTGGCCGCCTCTTCTCTCGTGTGGCCAATCGCGTGAGAGAAGGGGTTATCAATCACTGAAATTTTCCCTCACCACCTCAGAGGTGGTGTAGAGTGTAAGAGGCATTACACTGAGTGTAGCAGCCTCGCACATGCGATCCTGCCACGCAAGGGCTCCAGAGCAGCTTTCACTGCTTAGTACATGGAGCCCATAGACATACTCTTGCACACACACATGCTTATACACACATGCACACTCTCACATACAGACATGCTCTCTCTCACACACACACACATGCACTTATGCTTATACACACATACAAATATGCGTACACACACATGCCCACTCTCACATACAGACATGCTTTCTCACACACACACACACACACACACACACACATGCCCACTCTCACACACACACATGCACATATGCTTATACACACACATGCACACTCTCACATACAGACATGCTCACACATGCACACACATGCCCACTCTCACATACAGACATGCTCTCACACACACATGAACTTATGCTCATACACACATGAACATATGCTTATACACACACATGCACACTCTCACATACAGACATGCTCACACACACACATGCACATATGCTTATACACACACATGCACACTCTCACATACAGACATGCTCTCACACACACATACACATGCACACTCTCACATACAGACATGCTCTCACACACACATACACATGCACACTCTCACATACAGACATGCTCTCACACACACACACATGCCCACTCTCACATACAGACATGTTCTCACACACACATGAACTTATGCTCATACACACATGAACATATGCTTATACACACACATGCACACTCTCACATACAGACATGCTCTCAGACACACATACACATGCACACTCTCACATACAGACATGCTCTCTCACACACACATGCACACTCTCACATACAGACATGCTCTCTCACACACACACATGCACACTCTCACATACAGACATGCTCTCTCACACACACACATGCACACTCTCACATACAGACATGCTCTCTCACACACACACATGCACACTCTCACATACAGACATGCTCTCTCACACACACACATGCACACTCTCACATACAGACATGCTCTCACACACACATATTCTCTCAAAGACAAAACAGAGGTTAAATAACTTAGGTATTTTGGCCACTATACATACTTTATTGTATGAGATGTAGTACTCAAACGTTCAATGCATCTCTTGCATCAGTATGAAACAAACTGGTTACCTAGATTAAATATATCCCTCACTGGATCTGCTAGTTACTTTCCCAGTGCAATCTATGTAAAGCTATGCATAGTCAAAATAAATCCTTTATTTGAAAAACATATGGATTCAGAACTTTACTAGGCTGTAACTTGTGATACCGTGTATGTGTCAGTTTTCAAATAAAGGGTTTATTTTTACTATGCATTTTGATAGCTTTACTTTCAAAACAGGAACACATGAATGACAGGAAGTGAAAACCCTTTATGGGTCTAAATTAACCAGACCGCTGGTTAAGGATAAAAAGTTGCCCAAATTGCCCCCCAAATAAAGTGGACCATTCTTTAAAATAAATAAAAATATAAGCATTTTTATTTTTTAATAAAAAACTTCACAAAGCAGTTATAAGGGGTTAAAGTGAGGGGATGTGAGGTGTTTGGAAAAATAAAACGGCACTGAAAGTACTTTTACATAGAGGAGAATGGGGACTGTGTATGTATGGTAAATGCGTATAAACACATATAAATACATGGAGATAAATACAGTGAGTAGCATAAATGAGTACACTCCAATAGATTTGTCAGAAAACCTTTACTTACCATTCAGAAACAACATATTCTATGGGACACTATACTACAAAATACTCCCACAAATGCGGGCCATTAATTGCAACCAAGATTTGGTAATTTGCTCCCACAGCAAAGTAGTTGTCCTAACAAATTCATTCAAGACCATGTTGCAAAAAGAAATAAGTCACAGGAGCAAAGCTAAATGTCTGACAACAAATTCCTAATTAATAAGAATTCAATTACAGGTGAGTCTAATTATTCATTAAATAGGTGTCCAACAGACAGTTGATTATAAAAGGGTGTTACTTGTTACCCTTTCCCATGTCATGCTGTCAGCAATGGCACTAAATGGAAGAGAAATGTCACAAGGCCTGAGAAAGAAAATAATTTCTTTACACAAGAAAGGTGAAGGCTACAAGAAGATCAGCAATGTTTTACTTATCAGTCAGAATACTGTAGCAAAAGTGATACAACAATGTAACAAAGATGGAACTGTAACCATCTCACAGAGCCGTCCAGGCCATCCACGGAAGTTAACACCTAGACAGGAGCGTCTTTTGATGAGAAGAGTTGAAGAAAAATGCCATGCAAGTTCACTGCAGTTAGCTAAAGAAGTAGAAAGCCAAACTGGGGTGATTGTTTCCCATGACACAATATGGCGCAAACTGCAGAGAAATGGCATGCATGGGTGTCATCCGTGAAGGAAGCCTCTCCTAAAGCCCATGCACAAAAAAGCCCGCCTACAATTTGCCAGGAAACATGCTGAAAAAGAAGAAGACTACTGGGACTCTGTACTCTGGAGTGATGAGACCAAGATAAATGTTTTTGGAACTGATGACTTCAAAACTGTATGGCGTCACAAAGGTGAGGAGTACAATGAAAAATGCATAGTGCCTACAGTGAAACATGGTGTTGGCAGTGTCCTTCTGTGGGGCTGCATGAGTGCTGCTGGTGTCGGGGAGCTGCATTTCATTGATGGTATCATGAATTCACATATGTGCTGCTCTTTATTGAAAGAGAAGATGTTACCATCACTCCTTGTCCTTGGTTGTCTAAGGCCACTGTTGCATTTCTGAAGAAGAACAAGGAGAAAGTGATGCTATGGCCAAGTATGTCTCCTGATCTTAACCCAATCAAACACCTATGGGGAATTCTGACAAGTTGAGCATCACTCTCCATCCAGCACCCAGGCTCTAAAATAGGTCATTCATGAAGAGTATAATAAGATAGATGTTGCAATCTGTTGCCAACTTGTTTATTCCATGCCTAGAAGACTTGGTGCTGTCCTTACAAATCATGGAGGTTGTACAAAATACTAGATGTAGTCGTTTTTGTTGTGGGTGTATTCATTTGTGCATCACCTACTTTGAGTTAACCTGAAGATTTTGTAATCTAAGTTATATTATTAACCTTAATTTCATGTATTGAGCTAAACAAATGTTCTATAAAACTCAGTTTTTGTCAAAATTCTGGAAATTTTTCTTGTGTTCATTGAGTTCATTGAAAAACAGGGGCACTTTCATAAAAATTTACATTTCACTCGTGTTGTAAAAATACTTACCTTTTAATCTTGACAGCCGCTGCATTGCTTCCTCCGCCAGTCGCAAAGCCTCTTCCTGGGTCTAAAATGAGGAATCTGGCTTCCTCCAATCACTGCGTTGAAACAGACACTGATTCCCCCAGGGGGGAAGCCGTGATTGGAGGAGGACCGATACATCATTTCTGACGTAGGAAGAGGTTTATGACGACTGGGGGAAGCTGGAGCAGCTGTCAAGATTAAAAAGGTAAGTATTTTCACAACACAAATGAAATGTAAATTTTGATGAATTAAAGTGCCCCTGTTTTTAATTGAATTTTTTAAAACCGGGCACTTTATCATCAAAATTTACATTCACTTTAATTATTGTTGCCCAACACTGCGCAAATTGCCTCTGCGCTGTGCTGGATGGTTTGCCGTGTCTGACGGCATGAGACCGAGGCTCCCATTGGAGCCTATGGAAGTGCGCTCTCGTGAGCTCAAGGCTTTCAGGCAATGTAAAAGTGAAGTCACATTCACATTACGCCTCACTTTTCATACCAGCGAACATTAGTGTGTGCTGGTATTACAGAGTGGAGTGGCAATATCGCATTCACGATAGAGCAATATTTGGCTCCACTCATAATCTAGCCCTGAATCAGGAAACCTTACTGTGGACTCCCATGTCCGTTTATCCATACAATGTATGTCCACGTTTTCATTTTCTCATTTCTTTATTACAGAAATATTATTAAATGCAATGAAATCAATAGCTGAAGAGCCATAAAAGGTACACACAATTTGTCATTCCTAAAGTGATCTATAAATCAAGTTGTTTTATTCATACTTAAAACAGTGTTTAAAATCCACTTTTTTCTATTTTCTTTGCAATGATTGCATGGGGTTATAAATTGAAAGCAGTCCAAGGACACAAACCATTAACCCCCCCCCCCCCCCAAAAAAAAAAAAAAATTCAGAGCAGTTAGTTACCAGATTTAAATATGCTTGTGCACTGCTATTAACAGAGTTTTAAAACTCATGAGTAGTTCATCACCAAAATAAAGTGGGCTATTCTTAAACAGAAAGAGTATACTCCAGTGTCAGGAAATATTTTGCTGCCTCCATGAAATAAGTTGAAAATACAGAATTTTAAATAATAAATTGCCACTAAATTTATTTCTAAATGTAAGCAACTTATATATATATATATATTTGCTTGAGTTTTTTGATGTGCAATAAGGAATGTGGGTTTTCTATATCCTTTTAAAAGTAAACCTTACACAGTTTTAAATGTCGTCTAAGTGATGATTTCACATCTTTATTTTTCAGGCTGTAAATCAGTGGATTCAGTATGGGAACTACTGCTGTATTAAAGAGAGAGAAAAGTTTTTTGTTTTCTAAGTTATCCATTGATTCTGGTGTCAGATATTGGCAGAAGATCGTTGTATAAAGAAGGATAACAACGATGAGGTGGGAGGAGCATGTGTAGAAGGCTTTACGTCTTCCAGTGCTGGAATTAATTCTCATGATGGTGTTAATAATAAAGATATAAGAGGTGAAAGTGAGACTAAATGGAGTGAAACATGTGATCAAACCTCCGCTAATAAATATATAAAGGTCCAAAAACTTAGTGTCACTGCAAATGAGTTTCTTCAACGGCATAGCATCACAGAAAAAATGATTTATTATGTTGGATTTATAACATGTGAAGCTTAATATTGCTAATAGAGTAGGTGTGGCTTCCATACAACCCATAACCAATGAGAAAGTGGCCAATATAAGACAAATCTTTTGGTTCATCACCATATGATAATGCAGGGGATTACAGATAGCCACATAACGGTCGTAGCCCATGACCGTTAGTATTAAAAACACATTACTTTGCAATAATGAAAATATATACATATGAGTCAAGCAGCTAATAAAAGACATTGTTTTTTCTCCTGATATGAAGCTAAACAATATATTATGTAGAGTGACGGTGGTGGAGCAAATGTCAATGAGGGACAGGTTACTCAAGAAGAAATACATGGGAGTGCGGAGTTGAGGATCCAGAGAGACAAGCAGAAGAATCATTGTGTTACCACCAAGACAAATGAGATAAATAAGAAGAATTAGAAAGAAGATTGGCGCCTGCAGCTCGGGCTTGTCAGAAATTCCCTTAATAATGAAATAAGTTACTTCAGTGTAATTTATCTGTTCCATGATTCAGATGCTAAAATAAAGAAAATCTTAGTTAAACTTTATTTTTCTATATTTTTACTATAAATTAACTCATTTATTAAAGTCAAGACATAAAAACCTGGTGAAAAGAAATTCCATTTTAATTTGTAAGTAATACATTTCAGATTGGTCCCTATTCTGTGACAAAATGTATTTGTCTTTGTTCCTTTTCTTTTAACCGATTCATTGCACATAATGACCGGTTGCCATAATGAGCATTGAGGTCTGAGTGTGTATAATGAACCATGTTCGTCATGAAGGGGAATTATCATATCAAAGCTGTTTTTGTAGTCCCATGCATTATACAGAACAGTGATAGTGTGTGGCCTCCTAAGGGAGTGCCAGTGATGTCACTACAAAGGTGTTCTGATGTTACATAGGGGTAGAGTCAAAGTAGTTGGATGGGGAGAGGTTATTTAAAACCCAAATCACAAAATCCATGCATTTTCTTTCATAATTAAGATAGATCATACAAGTATAAAAAAACTCTCTAATTTACTTATATTATCTAAATTGCTTCATTCTGTTGGTATCCTTTGTAGAAGGAGCAGTAATGCCCTACTGGGAGCTGGCAGAAAGCCAATGAGAAGCGGAAAATATGTGCAGCCACCAATCAGCAGCTTCGGAGCCTACCTAAATTGGAAGGTTATTTAAAATTCCCTGGTCTATCTGGATCATAACAATAAAAATGTATGGTCAGATTACAAATGGAGTGCAAATTAACGCTTCCGCTTGAAGGTAAAAGGAAAAAAAAAATTATTAAAATCACAGCCCTGCTACCACATGCACTTACTGAGTTAAAATGACAAATATGCTCATCAGAAAGAAATAACCAGCCTCAATACAGCGTCTGCTTAAATTTACCTCTTCACACCGTTTGCAGTGATTTTCTAAAAGGATGTTAGATCCAACCGCTTACTCCGGCACTTGGAAACATGGAAGGCAACGATTAACTTTTCTATTTGTTACTGAACTTTCCGTGAGTGTCCAGGAAAACTTGAAACCCTTAAAAGGGAACTTCCAAGTTTTCCTGGACAATCATGGAAATTGAAGAAGAAGCTGTATCGAGGCTGGTAATTTTGATAAGTGTATTTATATTTTTAATCCTGTGAGTGTATCTTATAGCAGGGATGTGATTTTTCTTTTTCCTTTAAATCGAGTTGCACTGTGCTTCTCTCATTCTAGCTACTTAAAATATTTTTTAAATTTTAAAAAAAATAATAACATGGAACCCTTTCCAGTCAAGTACCTGAAAACAATCAAAATAATTTTTAATCAATATTAATATTTAATAATCGGCTAGATTACGAGTTTGGTGGTAAGCTAAAAAAGCAGCATTAACAGGTCCTAACGCTGCTTTTTTACGCCCACTGGTATTATGAGTCTTGCAGGTTTAGGGTCACCGCACACTTTTTTGGCCTTACCGCAAAACGACTTACGTAAACTTCGTAAAGTCTTTTTTCTATGGGATTTCCATAGCGCTGATATTATGAGTCTGTCCTGGAAGGCCAAAAAGTGAGCGGTACACCCTCTCCTGTCAAGAGTACTACCGCATTTTAAAGTCAGTAGTTATGAGTTTTATGGTACAACGCTGTAGCATAAAACTCATAACTAAAATGCTAAAAAGTACACTAACACCCATAAACTACCTATTAACCCCTAAACTGAGGCCCTCCCGCATCGCAAACACTAACATTAATTTTTTAACCCCTAATCTGCCGCTCCGGACACCGCCGCCACCTACATTATATTTATGAACCCCTAATCTGCTGCCCCCAACATCGCCGACACCTACATTATATTTATTAACCCCTAATCTGCCTCCCCCAATGTCGCCGCAACCTACCTACACTTATTAACCCCTAATCTGCTGCCCCCAATGTCGCCGCCACTATAATAAACATATTAACCCCTAAACTGCCGCACTCCCGCATCGCAAACATTAGTTAAATATTATTAACCCCTAATCTGCCGTCCCTAACATCGCCGCCACCTACCTACATTTATTAACCCCTAATCTGCCGCCCCCAACGTCGCCACCACTATATTAAAATTATTAACCCACAAACCTAAGTCTAACCCTAACACCCCCTAACTTAAATATAATTAAAAGAAATCTAACTAAATATTCCCATCATGTTAATCCTATTTAAAACTAAATACTTACCTATAAAATAAACCCTAAGCTAGCTACAATATAACTAATAGTTACATTGTATCTAGCTTAGGATTTATTTTTATTTTACAGGCAAGTTTGTATTTATTTTAACTAGGTAGAATAGTTATTAAATAGTTATGAACTATTTTTTTTTTTTTTTTTTAAATATATTTTTTATTGAAGTCATAAACAGATACATCCAAGGTTATGCCCCAAAGCAATTACAAAAAAGTGCAATTACAATATTATTGGATAAGTGTTACAAACAAAACCCTACATTAAGGGTACAATAAATCCAAACATCACACATAATGTTATAGAATTTGGGCGATTAACAATAAAACTCCAGTTTTATAATAAAAGTAATAGCAATAAAACAAAAATAGTCCTCCCTAGGCCATATAGGAGGTAAATTAAAGTGTCCACTCAGAAACAATTAGGGCCAGGGGAGGGATTAGCCTTATAGAGTAAAGGGTGGGGGGAGGGATGCAGCGGGCAAGAGCCGCTCGATATGTAATAAGGGGGGGGGGGGAAATGGAGGGCGGAGCCAGTCGTGACGTCAATCTTAAACTACCTGTTATCAGGACTCTAAGTGAGCACTAGTTTTACTAGAGTATCTAGAAAGAGTATAAATTGGAATACTTAATTAAAGGGATATAGTGGAGATCTTTCAATAGTCTCATTATAACTTGGGAACAATGCTTTATATACCAGAATGAATCTTAGTATACGGGACATGAAGACTGGAGTAGAATTAAACATAAAATACAACTGTATCATGACCAAGACTAGAGATTGACTCTCTATAAAAGGATAGGGGTAGCTCCCAGCATTATTAATTGGGGAGGGGGACATTAGTGCGCACGGAGCATGATACATTTCCAAGTGAGCCCCTCCCCTAGGGAGTTACCAACTATAGGTGATGTGGGAAAAAGGCATAGGGGTATGACCCGCAGGCAACCAGTACCGGCGGGAAAGGGAGGGGAGGAGCCCACCAGAGACCAGTAATTTAGTATTAACATAAAACTCATATCCTAGGAACATAAATACAACCAAGCATAAACATAGTATGATTAGTTCAAAAAATTTCTGTAATAACCTGGGCTGCTAAGATATAATCTGAAGGTACTAGGCGCACATAATTATAAAGCATTAGTAGGCCACATAGTCCTGCAAAATATTATCTCGTGCGTAATGCATGCAGATGTGCTGGCGGTAGTTCACATTTTCTAATGTGTATGTGTAGGCAGTATGGAAGGTTGGTACATCATATAACCAGGTTAAATTATAGAATCTAAATTAACATATAAGTGACAGTGAAAGGGGGGAGAAGTACTATTTGTGCCCCAGACCTTCTCTACTTAGGGTTCTAGCCTATACCAGCTAGCAAACAAAAATGAAAATTATTAAAACCCCAGGAACCTCTGTTGTAAAGTATTAGGCTTTGTACCGGTGATACCAGAAGAGGAGTATAGGGCTGGATAATCATGCATTAAAGATCTCATAGCAGTCCTCAGGACACTCCCCAAAGTTGCCTTGTAGAGTAAAACAGCCATTTAAGTATGTGCAATTTATCCCTTTTGAATTAGTTGATATAGAGCAATAGCGTTATTTACAACATATGCAAGCAAAATAACTGTTATAGGTAAAAGCCAAACAATTATAAAGTGCAACCCTACAATGTGTGAGATAAGTCCATTCATTAGGGGAGCCAAGCGTCCGATATTATAACCCTCTTCAATATACTCGATGGGGAAGCTGAACTCTTATGGAACAATATCTGACATTTTGAGGCATAACACTCTGCCACATCTCGTGGGGGTATCTTCGTCTATTAAGTGCCACTGGGTGATGTCTCCCCTGGAAGCTAACAGGCTTGGTAGAGCATTAAGTCAACTGAACATATGGGGGTATATGAGAAAACATGGAAGTAAATTGTGGGCTGGGTCTTATAGCTGTATTCAGAATAAATGGGTACAGTACATAATGAAATAGATCGTGGGACTCTAAGTCCTTAGAGAGACAGATGCGCCCCCACGCTAAAGTCACACACCATGCTTAGCCAATTCCCCGACAGGCGGCACTGTCAGCAGCTCACAGCCTGAGTCCTTCAAAGGATTATGGCGATCTTCCGAGATGAGAGCTATAGAGTAAAGGCATGGGTTGAGGGCTTCTGGGTAATCCTCACCTCTGTATCGGAACTTCTCCAGCGACAAGTAAAGGTTCTCCCCCAGCTGCCCACGATGTTCCCCTGCGTCGCCTAGAGCCCTGAGAATAGTAGGTGCTGGCGCTATGTGCAGGCTCAGACAGGGAGGCAAAGAGATCGGTGAGCGCTGCAGATCCGCAGTCTGGAGGTGTCTCGCTGGTCGAGGCGTAGCCGCCTCTATATGAGCTAGCTCAGCTGTATGTGCCTGCAACAGGTCGTAGTCTAGTAAAATGTTAGGCGAATCTCGTCCAGACCGTTTTTCCTGCAGTAACCCAGAAGGAAGTTGAGCAGGCAATAAATCCTCTGTCTGGTCAGCTACATGAGTATCATGGCAGGATAATCTAGCAGCGCCATCTTGGCTGCGCAGTTCCACGATGACAGTTCTTAAGCTGGAGAAATGATTATCAGCTTTGTCAAACAGGCTGTCTAGAATAGAAATGAGGTGCGTGGGAGATTCCCCCATCCTAAAAGCTTGATGAGTAAAATATGAGAATTCCTGAAACATCATAAATAAAGGCTTTAGTAACTAGGTCTCAGGAGCTCTGTAAAAAACACGTCTTTCCTCTGTGGCGTCAGGCTCCGCCAGTTATGAACTATTTAATAACTACCTAGCTAAAATAAATACAAAAGTACCTGTAAAATAAAACCTAACCTAAGCTGCACTAACACCTAACACTACACTACAAATAAATAAATTACATAAATTAAATACAATTAAATAAATTATATACAATTATCGAAAGTATATAAAAAAACCCCCACTAAATTACAGAAAATAATAAACAAATTACAAGATCTTTAAACTAATTACACCTAATCTAATAGCCCTATCAAAATAAAAAAGCCCCCCCAAAATAAAAAAAAAACCTAGCCTAAACTAAACAACCAATAGCCCTTAAAAGGGCCTTTTGCTGGGCATTGCCCCAAAGAAATCAGCTCTTTTACCTGTAAAAAAAATACAAACAACCCCCACAACAGTAAAACCCACACCCACACAACCAACCCCCCCAAAAAAAAAACTAACTAAAAAAACCTAAGCTCCCCATTGCCCTGAAAAGGGCATTTGGATGGGCATTGCCCTTAAAAGGGGAGTTAGCTCTTTTGCGGCCTAAAGCCCTAACCTAAAAATAAAACCCACCCAATACACCCTTAAAAAAAACTAACACTAACCCCCTGAAGATAGACTTACCGGGAGACGTCTTCATCCAAGCTGGGCGAAGTGGTCCTCCAGACGGGCAGAAGTCTTCATCCAAGCTGGGCAGAAGTGGTCCTCTAGATGGCAGAAGTCTACATCCAGATGGCATCTTCTATCTTCATCCATCCGGCGCGGAGCGGGTCCATCTTCAAGACATCCGACGCGGAGCATCCTCTTCTGCCGACGACTAACCGACGAATGAAGGTTCCTTTAAGTGACGTCATCCAAGATGGCGTCCCTTAGATTCAGATTGGCTGATGGAATTCTATCAGCCAATCGGAATTAAGATAGAAAAAATCCTATTGGCTGATGGAATCAGCCAATAGGATTGAAGTTCAATCCTATTGGCTGATCCAATCAGCCAATAGGATTAAGCTTGCATTCTATTGGCTGTTCAAATCAGCCAATAGGATTGAACTTCAATCCTATTTGCTGATTGCATCAGCCAATAGGATATTTTCTACCTTAATTCCAATTGGCTGATCGAATTCGATCAGCCAATCGGAATCTAAGGGATGCCATCTTGGATGACGTCACTTAAAGGTACCTTCATTAGTTGGCTAGTCGTCAGTAGAAGAGATGTCTGGAAGATGGACCCGCTCCGCGCCGGATGGATGAAAATAGAAGATGCCGTCTGGATGAAGACTTCTTCCGTCTGGAGGAAAACTTCTGCCCGGCTTGGATGAAGACTTCTGCCCAACTGGAGGACCAGTTCGCCCGGCTTGGATGAAGACGTCTCCTGGTAAGTCAATCTTCAGGGGGTTAGTGTTAGGTTTTTTTAAGGGTGTATTGGGTGGGTTTTATTTTTTGATTAGGGTTTGGGCTGCAAAAGTTTTGGGGGGGTTGGTTGTGTGGGTGGTGAGTTTTACTGTTGGTGGGGTTGTTTGTATTTTGTTTAAAGGTAAAAGAGCTGATTACTTTGGGGCATTGCCCCGCAAAAGGCCCTTTTAAGGGCTATTGGTAGTTTAGTTTAGGCTAGAGTTTTTTTTATATGGGGGGGGGGCTTTTTATTTTGATAGGGCTATTAAATTAGGTGTAATTAGTTTAAAGATCTTGTAATTTGTTTATTATTTTCTGTAATTTAGTGTTTTTATTTTCTACTTTAGATAATTTTATATAAATTATTTAATTGTATTTAATTTATGTTATTTATTTAATTGTAGTGTAGTGTTAGGTGTTAGTGTAACTTAGGTTAGGTTTTATTTTACAGGTACTTTTGTATTTATTTTAGCTAGGTAGTTATTAAATAGTTAAGAACTATTTAATAACTATTCTACCTAGTTAAAATAAATATAAACTTGCCTGTGAAATAAAAATAAACCATAAGCTAGATACAATGTAACTATTAGTTATATTGTAGCTATCTTAGGGTTTATTTTACAGGTAAGTATTTAGTTTTAAATAGGAATAATTTAGGTAATGATAGGAATTTTATTTATATTTATTTAAATTATATTGTTAGCGGGTGTTGGGGTTAGGGTTAGACTTAGGTTTAGGGGTTAATAAATTAGTGGCGGTGGGCTCCAGGAGCGGTCTACCAGGAATGAACAACAGCTCATCAGCAAGTTCTTTGGCAATTTACCACCCAGAAGCAGCCTCTTTTAGACCAGTGTGCTTTTCACAGAAGAAAACGTTCCTGAAGTATATCAGTCTGATCCCGCCAAGTAAGGTCAGTCCAGCCCCGAAATACCAGGCAATTCTCCTCTGAACAAGGAACATGACAACCCCAGACGATCGTTTCGGCCTCCTATGGGCCTCGTCAGTGAGGTGCAGCCACATTCCTCTAAGCACACTTGGCAAGGAGTCCACGTCTGGTTTCCCCCATTACCCATAGGGAGACTTCCCCAGGGTCATATTAATTTGCATACCAAGAGAGAAGTGCTCTACGAGGAACGAGCAACAGCTCATCAGCTAGTTCTATGGCGATTTACCATCCGGAAGCAGCCTCTTTTAGACCAGTGTGCTTTTCACAGAAGAAAACTTTCCTAAAGTATATCAGTCTGATCCTGCCAAGTAGGGTCAGTCCAGCCCCGAAATACCAGGCAATTCTCAGCTGAACAATGAACATGACAACATCAGACGATCGTTTCGGCCTCCTATGGGCCTCGTCAGTATATATATATATATATATATATATATATATATATATATATATATATATATAATTATTTAGTTAATAATAAAAAGTATTTTTTTTCTATGTGAAGAACATAGGAATGTGAGATTTGCGTATCCGGTTTCATGATTTAGATTTAAAGCAGTCGGGTTAGCGCACAGGAAAATGTAGTAAACTTAAGGTGCATTATTGAAATATTTAATATAAAATATTAAAACATATTAATAAAAAATATTAATAACAATGATTAAATATTATTAAACTTACTGTAAAATGTTCTAAATAACCCATAGGGATCCATTTATCATTGTGTGAATGGACATGATCCGCTATAGCGAACCATGTCCTCTGCACATCGATAAATGCCGACAGCATACGCTGTCGGCATTTATCATTGCACCAGCAGTTCTTGTGAACTATTGTTGCAATACCGCCCCCTACAGATTTGCTGCCGATCTGCCGCTAAAAGGGGTGTCAATCAACCCAATCGTATTGGATTGTGTTGATTCTCAACAATGTTTGTCCACCGCCGCAGAGCAGGCGGACAGGTTATGGAGCAGTGGTCTTTAGACTGCAGCTTTATAACTTGTGTTTCTGGCGAGCCTGAAGGCTCGCCAGAAACACGAGACATCAAGCTGCATTCCGAGCTTGATAAATAGACCCCATAGAATTTATCTAAATTTTTTACAGAATGTTTAATAATTTTTAATATTTTTAATATTTAATATTTAATATTTCAATAACATGCATTAAAATTACTGTTTTTATGCGTACTAACCTAACCGCACTAAATCTAATCGCCAAACCAGATGTGCAAACTGCATATTTGACATTCCTTTGTTCTTCACATAAAAAGTTACTTTTTATTATTAAACATATATTTCTTTATATATCTGATAATATTCATGTAATACATATCTACACCTATATATCTATCAGAATAGATATACATCCATAGGTATATACAGATATATATATATATATATATATATATATATATATATATATATATGTGTGTGTTTATATTAAAAAAATAAATTTTCCTGTAAGTGAAGACCATTGGAATGTTAAATATTTACAGTAAACATACAGTGAAACACATAAATATTTAAGAACATATGTGTGTATACACACACACACATATATACTGTATATATATATATATACGTATATATATATATATATATATATATATATATATATATATATATTTAGTTTCAAATGTGGTGAAGCACTCCTGGTTAGTTTTTCATAAGGTTGTTGAAGCCTGTTTTGCCAAGGGTGCACTTCAAATTCACAATACAGTCCCACCAGATAGAAGGCTCTCACTGCATCTTGATACACATCATTTCCTGTAAATTGTGACATTTCGGGATCACCCCTGTTCTCAAACAAGCTCAAAATATTATACAAATGTGGCCACAGCCTATGCCAATCTATTTATCCAATCTATTTATGGCTGAATTAGAAACAGAAGGTCTATTTCAGGATAGCAGGATAAAAGTATTTAAGAGATATATTGACAACATGTTCCTCGTGGGGGGGGGGGGGGGTAAGGAATAAGACCTTCTGAGTTGGTTTAATGAATTAAACAGCATGCATCCCACAGTAAAATTCAAGATGACCTATGACAGGGAGACAGTGGATTTCTTAGATCTGAGGATTTTCAAAAGAGAGAATAAATTATTAACCACCCTGTACAGTATTGCAACGGATAAAAATGTGATTCTCCATGCGGAAAGCTATCACCCTCCTAGCCTGAAATAAAGCCCTACCCATCTCACAGTTTAAAAGAACAGTAAGAAACAATTCAGATGTTGGACTGAAGAACAAGCAAATACATGACATGGAAGCTAAATTTGCCAAAAGGGGATATCAGAAAAGGTTGCTGCAAGAAAGCCAAGAGCAGACAATACACCTGACTCAACAAGAATCTCTGAACAGCAAAAAGAGCAGAGACCAGGACAAGAAGATAAAATTCACAACAATGTTTACCCTGGGTAAAAGGGAAGTTGTGGACATGCTATGAAGAAATTGGCCTATACTTGAGACAGACAAAGATCTTCCCTTTAAGGATACAAGGCCACCAAGGGTTGGATATCGGAGGGCACGATCACTCAGAGATCAACTGATAAAGACAGACCAAAGATACCTGGCTACAAAAGAACCCTGGCTGTTTTTGATGCCTAGGGTGCACAATATGTGGAGGACTAATAACTGTGAAAACATTCATCCATCCATACTCAACAAAAAAAATCCCTATAAAATATAGAGTTACATGTACGACCAAATACATAGTATAACTATTACACTGTCTTGTATGTCGGTAAGACTGTGGATGACCTGAGAACAAGAATGGCGAAACATCATTCAGCCATCAGGGTTGCAATAGACAAAAGAACAGCGGAACAATCAGTGGCAAGGCATTTTTCCCCAGGCCAAACAAAGTGTCACAGATCTCAGGTATATAAAAATCGACCATGTATCCCTCTTATCGAGAGGAGGGAACAGAGCCAATATATTACTCCAACACAGTTATATAAATACTCTTTTTACCTCTGTGATTACCTTGTAGGTAAGCTTCTGCAAACTGCCCCCTTATATTAGTTATTTGACTTATTTTAATACAATATATAATGTGCAAAAATTAGAGTTAAATCTGTAGATCTGTAGATTGATTTATTGCATATCTTTTTAATACCCTGGGTATGTACACTTTGGATAAAACTAAATATGAGTGTAGTATTTGTGAGATAATTAAAATGTGTGAAATACAAATTGACTCTAAAATGGGACATGTTAAGTCCTAGTGATTAACTTCTAGCAATACACTTGCATATAGTATTTATCATGCTGTACACTATATACAGTAGCTGATAAGAAAAAGCGTAAATGCTGGTATGAAACTCCATTGAATCTAGCATCTGTTAGTACACTGTTCTGTGCTGAAAGTGGCTGAAATATGAAGATAAATATAACCGCTAATTTGCCATATGTCTTGTTTTTAGTTCATAGTCGTTGTTGGTGAGGCGTCCGGTTGCCACAACAACGGAGAACAGGATGTGTCAGTCACATTATCGTGGCCACCTCTGGGAAGCCGCCAGCAATGCCACTATGGGGATTTGGGTGTTGATAAAAGTGTGAGTAAATGTATTATATTGTATGCTTGTTTGAGAATGGGGGTGACCCCGAAACGTCACAATTAAAGGAAATAATGTGCATCAAGACCCAGTGAGTGCCTTCTATCTGGTGGGAATATATACATATTTAGACATGTGTATGTATGCATATATATGTTAAAGCCCTTTGAATGCCTCAGACCTAACATCTTTGAGCTATTATAACTTTTTAATGGAATTTTTTTACAATAATTGTTGTCGGACAGTGTTATTATGAGTGTAACTGTACTGTGAATTGTATATATAATGTGTTTTGTGCAACTTTTAATCTTGCATAACAGTTAACTAGAGCTCTGAAGTCAGACTAGCCTGATCCACTTTAAATTTGATTGTGTTTAAACAAACAACTTTCAACTCATAATACTCACATTATTTCCATCATGCACAAAGAGCCGCAAAATGTTGCTCACTCAGTTAGTGTGCCACTCATAATCTAGCCGTAAAATTGGTTGATTGCAGAATTATAGATAAGCAACAGCCAAATAAAGAAAGTGAGATTTAGATCAGATTAGAGGTTTTTATTCTAAACATAAACACAAAGCAATACATTTTATTGAGAGAAGTTATAGACCTGGATCTACAGCACGGTGTAAATAATTATATCTAGAAAGGACAAAACTTGAATAGAATCTTCAGTATACCATATGAAAAATCACCAGTAATGAAACTACAGGGAATGCAGAGGTCGCAATTGCATTTTTTTTTTTTTTAATAAAAAACGTTGACCTGCCACTGCTTGCACTGATATCATGTGAGTGTGACATGATGCTTCACTAGTGTCTCTGACTACTCATGAGGACTTAAAGGGACAGTCTACACCAGAAGTGTTATTGTTTGAAAAGATAGATAAACCCTTTATTACCCATTCCCTAGTTTTGAATAACCAACACAGTTATATAAATACACTTTTTACCTCTGTGATTACATTGTAGCTAAGCTTCTGCAAACTGCCCCCTTATTTCAGTTCTTTTGACAGACATCCATTTTAGCAAATTAGAGCTGCCTCACCGGATCTCCACGTGGGTGAGCACAGTGTTATCTACATGTCACACATGAACTAACCCCCTCTAGGGGTGAAAAACTGTTAAAATGCCCTGAGAGAAGAGGCGGCCTTCAAGGGCTTAGACATTTGCATATGCACCTCCTAGGTTTAGCTTTCAACTAAGAATACCAAGAGAACAAATCAAAATTGGTGCTAAAAGTAAATGGGAAACTTGTTTAAAATTACATTCTCTATTTGAATCATGAAAGTTTATTTTGGACTAGACTGTCCCTTTAATGTACACCTGGACTGGCACTGTTCCTTTTAAACAGAACACGAGGAGATGGAGAATGAAAACCAGGGTGTGTATATATATATATTTGTGTGTGTTATTTGACTAAGTTTAATACAATATATAATGTGCAAAAATTTGAGTTAAACCTGTAGATCTGTAGATTGACTTATTGCATATCTTTTTAATACCCTGGGTATGTCCACTTTGGATAACACTAAATATGAGTGTAGTATTTGTGGGATAATTAAAATGTGTGAAATACAAATTGATTCTAAAATGGGACATGTTAAGTCCTAGTGATTAACTTCTAGCAATACACTTGCATATAGTATTTATCATGCTGTACACTATATACAGTAGCTGATAAGAAATAGCGTAAATGCTGGTATGAAACTCCGTTGAGTCTAGCGTCTGTTAGTACACTGTTCTGATGTGAAAGTGGCTGAAATATGAAGTTAAATATAGCCGCTAATTTGCCATATGTCACTATGTCTTGTTTTTAGTTCACAGGTGTTATTGGTGAGGCATCCGGTTGCCACGTCAACGGAGGACAGGATGCGTCAGTCACATTATCACGACCACCTCTAGGAAGCCACCAGCAATGCCACTATGGGGATTTGGGTGTTGATAAAAGTGTGAGTAAATGTATTATATTGTATGCTTGTTTGAGAACGGGGGTGACCCTGAAAGGTCACAATTAAAGGAAATGATGTGCATCAAGAGCTAGTGAGTGCCTTCTATCTGATGGGACTATATATATATATATATATATATATATATATATATATATATATATATATATATATATATATATATATATTTAGACATGCATGCCTCAGACCTAACATCTTTGAGCCATTATAACTATTTAATGGAATTTTTTTACAATAATTGTTGTCGGACAGTGTTATTATGAGTGTAACTGTACTGTGAATTGTATATATAATGTGTTTTGTGCAACTTTTAGTCTTGAATAACAGTTAACTAAAGCTCTGAAGTCAGACTAGCCTGATCCACTTTAAATTTGATTGTGTTTAAGAGAACAACTTTCAACTCATAATACTCACATTGTTTCCATCATGCACAAAGAGCCGCAAAATGTCGCTCACTCAGTTAGTGTGCCACTTATAATCTAGCCGTAAAATTGGTTGATTGCAGAATTATAAATAAGCAACAGCCAAATAAAGAAAGTGAGATTTAGATCAGATTAGAGGTTTTTATTCTAAACATAAAAACAAAGCAATACATTTTATTGAGAGAAGTTATAGACCTGGATCTACAGCACGGTGTAACTAATTATATCTAGAAAGGACAAAACTTGAATAGAATCTTCAGTATACCATATGACAAATCACCAGGGGCGAAACTACAGGGAATGCAGAGGTCGCAATAGCAATTTTTTTATTTTTTTTAAATAAAAAATGTTGACCTGCCACTGCTTGCACTGATATGATGTGAGTGGGACATGATGCTTCACTAGTGTCTCTGACTACAGGGGTTAGTATTTCTGTTTTACCCCTTGGTGTTTATGTGTCTGTGTGTATGTATGTATGTATGTATGTATGTATGTATGTATGTATGTTTGTGACTGTGTGTTTATTTATGCATCTATATATGTATGTATGTGTGTCTGTATGTATGTGTATGTATGTGTATGTATGTATGTGTATGTATGTGTGTATGTGTGTGTGTGTATGTATGTATGTGAGTGTTTGTGTATTTATGCATGTGTGTGTGTGTATGTTTGTAGAACCAGCAAGTTACAGACCTTGTTACTACAGCATGGGGGGAGGGGGTAAACAGTGTCACTATACAGTACCACTATATACAGTATGGGGGGCTGGACTATGCCAGACTACTGTGGTCACTTTATAAAGTACTGGGGCGGGTAGGGTCAGGCCAGCCATCTCACCGACAGATTACAGAATGTGTCACTGACTCACTATATACAGTACTGGTGGGTTAAACAGTGTCACTATATTCAGTAATAGGGGGTCAGACCATCTCACAGACTGTGGGCCCAGGGTACTCCTTTTGCAGACATGTAATCTGATTCACATTTTTTTTCTGTGTTAAATGTAAAAAAAAAAAAATATGTATCAAATTCACTTTTTTTTGGGGGGGTCTATCTATCTATCTATCTATCTATCTATCTCTGTACGATTATCTATCTAGTTACGTATCTATCTATATATTTAGCTATCCATTTATCTATGCTAAAAGGTTAAAAAGAGGTAAAGCATAAAATAAAAAAATATTTTAAAAAATAAAAATATATAGGTTTCTTTGCTTAAATTAAATATTAATTGTTTAACCGTTTATACTAAATAGGAAGAATAGGGAGGCAAATAAAAAAAAATATATAAGATTTTAAAATGTCATGAAAAAGGTAAATCTAACATTCAAGGCTACGGCTGGAAGGAGTGCACGCTGCGACGGCCAAACAAAATATCACAAAAGAAGAAAGTGCAGCCGCACCAAAAGGGCTGTAAAATAAAAAATCAGCTTTATTTAGATAAAAATGAAAAAGCACATAGTCGTAGTCATCCTGACTAGTTTCGTGCCTCACCAGGCACTTAATCATAGGATACTATACACTATGGTAGTTTTTGATCACTTACCTTTCTCGTGTGTGCAATTGTCACGGTTGGTACATTAATTTGTTCAATCAGCCTTATACTTGGAATTGGATTATTGTATGCATGCTCATGCGGTAAACTTTATGTATGTGTATATAACATCAATATTGACATATATAATAACTGTCTTTAAAACGTTTCTCTTAATGTTTATACGCATTGGCTAAATGGCATGTATGTCTTTAAATTGGCATTATTAGCATTTGCCATTCTTACCCATTAATTATTAATTCATGCCTTTGTGGAATGATATGCAACATTAATCTTCTGTATACTTCTGTATATACTGTATACTATATGTGTTTTCTTCATCATTCATAGCTATTTGACATTTATACCGCTTATGTATATATTATCTTCAATGTTTTTAAATTGTTGCTTGATTGCAGCAGGCTGGTGAGTTCCCTTTAAATAGGGAGTCTGCGCAGTGTTTAGTATCCTATGAATAAGTGCCTGGTGAGGCACGAAACTAGTCAGGATGACTACGACTATGTACTTTTTCATTTTTATCTAAATAAAGCTGATTTTTTATTTGCGGCTGCACTTTCTTCTTTTTTGACAGCTAATTTATGACCATACCTAATAGATCTTAACAGGGGAGATTGCTGGTGCCCATTACTTTATAGAGAATAAAACTTTACACTTATTTCTTCAATATTTCAACAACTAATTTCAATTGAAAAACACATCTGCCAATTATTTTAAGGGTTACATACTTCATGTCTGGTATTTTTCCTATAATTTAGTATATTTTTAAGAAATAAACAATGATAACATACAATGATAACATACACACTCACCATTAAGGTTAGTCCTGTGCTGATTAGTTCTGTTTTGAAGATGACATTTTAATACTGTTCTCTACGTCTGGATCTATGTCCCACAAGTGTACTGAAAACCCCTAGGGTCATTTTAATAGCCAATTATTAAGAATATTTATAAATCTCTAATAAGCAATAAACATTATATTGCATTAAATGTAAAATAACAAAAAGAGTCATTTGACAATTCAATTCACCCTGTACTATATTGAAAACACATTATTAACAAATTATTTGATGTTTCACTTTGTGAATTTAATGTATTTTTGAAAATAAACACTCATTTCAAATGTTATGACTGCAACGCACTCCAAAATTTTTTGAGGCCGTCGACTGTTTACCACTGTGTAACATCACCTTTTCTTTAATAACACTTATTAAGCATTTAGGTACTGAAGACACCAGTTAGTTAAGTTTAGCAAACTGAACATTAGGTACTGAAGACACCAGTTAGTTAAGTTTAGCAAACTGAACATTAGGTACTGAAGACACCAGTTAGTTAAGTTTAGCAAACTGAACATTAGGTACTGAAGACACCAGTTAGTTAAGTTTAGCAAACTGAACATTAGGTACTGAAGACACCAGCTAGTTAAGTTTAGCAAACTGAACATTAGGTACTGAAGACACCAGTTAGTTAAGTTTAGCAAACTGAACATTAGGTACTGAAGACACCAGTTAGTTAAGTTTAGCAAACTGAACATTAGGTACTGAAGACACCAGTTAGTTAGGTTTAGCAAACTGAACATTAGGTACTGAAGACACCAGTTAGTTAGGTTTAGCAAACTGAACATTAGGTACTGAAGACACCAGTTGGTTAAGTTTAGGAAGCTGAACATTCCCTCATTCATCCATTATGCATGTCTTCAGCTGCACAATTGTACGGGGCCTTTGTTGCCTTATTCTGCGCTTCATAATGCTCCACACATTCTCAATCAGAGACAGATCAGGAATGCAGCCAGATCATGCTATCACGCGCACTCTCTGCTTAAGAAAACCATGCGCTTGTAATCCGGGCAGAATGTGGTTTGGTGTTATCCTGCTGGAAAATACAGGGATGTCTCTGGAAAAGACAATGAGGCATGTTTATCAAGCTCTGTATGGAGCTTGATGCCCAAGGGAAACAAAAGTTATGAAGCGGTGGTCTAAAGACCGCTGCTCCATAACCTGTCCGCCTGCTCTGAGGCGGCGGACAGAAATTGTCAGAAATCAACCCAATCGAATATGATCGGGTTGATTGACACTCATTGCTAGTGGCCAATTCTGCAAAGGGCGCCATTGCACCAGCAGTTATTATTATTATTATTATTATTATTATTATTATTATTATTATCAGGTATTTGTAGAGCGCAACAGATTCCGCAGCGCTGTTAACATAGCCAGTGTACAGGATAGCTTTTGTAGGGGTCAAGTGGGTAGAGGGCCCTGCCGAGAGTTTCACTGTTGTAGTCGGCTCTTATGAAGCGATCTGTAAAAAGCTGGACCCATAGGCTTACAATCTAAGGGGTTCAAGGGGAAAGCAAAGACGTTAGGAAAGGTTAGTGTTGGTTGTATGCATCCCTGAATAGTAGAGTTTTTAGGGAGTGCTTGAAGCTGTTAAAACTAGGGGAGAGTCTTATGGAGCGAGGCAGGGAATTTCACAAGATGGGGGCCAGTCTGGAGAAGTCCTGTGAATGTGAGGAAGTAACAAGAGAGGAGGAGATCCTGAGCTGATCGAAGGGGGCGGGAGGGAGAGTATCTAGAGACAAGTTCTGAGATGTAGGGGGTAGCAGTGCAGTTGAGAGCTTTATATGTCAGGGTGAGGATTTTATGTTTAATCCTAGAGGCAAGAGGAAGCCAGTGAAGGGATTGGCAGAGAGGTGCAGCAGATGAAGAGCGACGAGTAACGAAGATGAGCCTGGCAGAGGCATTCATAATGGATTGTAAAGGAGCTATGTGGCAGCTAGGTAGACCAGAGAGGACAGAATTGCAGTAGTCGAGGCGGGAAAGGATGAGAGAGTGGATTAAAATCTTGGTTGTATCTTGTGTAAGGAAATGTCTAATTTTAGCAATGTTTTTAAGGTGGAAGCGGCAGGCTTTAGCCAAGGACTGGATGTGAGGAGTGAAGGAAAGATCTGAGTCAAGTGTGACCCCAAGACATCGGGCGAGCGGGGTAGGGGTAATGATGGAATTATCAACAGTTATAGAAATTTTGGGGGTGGAGACATTGGAAGAAGGGGGAAAAATAAGGAGTTCAGTTTTGGAGAGATTTAGCTTAAGGTAGTGAGAGGACATCCAAGATGAGATGTGAGAAAGACAGTTAGTGACACGGGTTAGTAAGGAAGGAGGTAGGTCTGGTGCAGAGAGGTAGATTTGGGTGTCATCGGCATACAAATGGTATTGAAACCCATGGGACTTTATTAAGGAACCTAGTGACGACGTGTAGATTGAGAAGAGAAGGGGACCAAGGACAGAGCCTTGAGGTACCCCAACAGAAAGTGGTAACGGGGCAGAGGATGCTCCGGAGAAGGCTACACTAAATGTACGGTTAGTCAGATAGGAAGAGAACCACGAGAGAGCCGTGTCACAGATGCTGAAGGATTGGAGGGTTTGGAGCAGAAGAGGGTGGTCAACAGTGTCAAAGGCTGCAGACAGGTCAAGGAGGATAAGCAGAGAGAAGTGGCTTTTGGATTTTGCTGTAAGTAGGTCATTGGTAACCTTGACAATTGCTGTCTCTGTAGAGTGATGGGAACGAAATCCAGATTGCAGTGGGTCAAGAAGAGAGTTTAGTGTAAGGAAATCGGATAGACATGCGTAAACTAGCTTTTCGAGGAGCTTTGAGGCAAGAGGGAGTAGGGAAATAAGGCGGTAATTGGAAGGGGAGGTTGGATCAAGGGAAGGTTTTTTGAGGATGGGTGTGACCAGTGCATGTTTTAGAGATGAGGGAAATATACCAGTGCTGAGGGAGAGGTTGAAAATGTGTGAGTATGAGGGTGAGGGTAGAAGAGAGGGAGGGGAGTAGCTGTGAGGGGATGGGGTCGAGGGGACAGGTAGTGAGGTGGGAGGACAGTATAAGGACAGAAACTTCATCCTCATTAACAGGGACAAAAGAGCTGCATTTTTGTATATTTGGGTTTTGGGTGATTGTGAGCTTTTGAGGGGGTGGGAGATTGGAAGTATGTTGAGAGCTGATTTCACTTCTGATGGAGTCAATTTTGTTGTTGGAATGGCTTGCAAAATCTTGAGCTGAGAGAGAGGTTGTGTTAGGAGGTGGGGGTGGGCGGAGAAGAGTGTTGAACGTGTTGAACAGACGTTTAGGGTTAGAGGAAAGAGTAGAGATGAGATTAGAAAAATATTGTTGCTTATAAAGATTAAGGGCAGAATAGTAGGAGTTCAGGATGAACTTGTAATGAAGAAAGTCAGCTGAACTCCGAGATTTCCTCCAATGTCGCTCAGCAGTATGGGAGCATCTGCGTAGGTATCGTGTCAGAGGTGTATGCCAGGGCTTAGGAAAAGAGTGTGGTTTCTGAGCTAAGGTTGGAGGGGCCAGAGTGTCAATGACCGATGTAAGGGTGGAATTATACTGGCAGATAGATTGGTCAGGGCAGGAAAAGGAGGTGATGGATGAGAGGAGAGGTTTGAGAGAGCTAGCGAGCTGATGCAGATCTAGTGACTTAGTGCTTCTGTGAAGTTTGGTGTGAGGGGTAGAGGGAGGGGGAGTTGTAGGTAGGGAAGTGATGTTGCAAGTTAGGAGATGATGGTCAGAGAGAGGAAAAGGGGAGTCTGTTAAATTTGAAAGAGTGCATCGATAGGTGAAAATCAGATCAAGGGAATGACCATCTTTGTGAGTGGGAGAGTCAGTCCATTGTGACAGGCCGAAAGAGGAAGTCAGTTGAAGAAGTTGTATTGCAGAGGAGGCATTGGGATTGTCAAGAGGGATGTTAAAGTCGCCAAGAATGAGGGCAGGGGTGTCTGAGGAAAGGAAATAAGGAAGCCAGGCAGCAAAGTGATCTAAAAATTGAGTTGGGGAGCGGTATATGATTCGGGGAGAGAATAACCGAATCATGTGTCCTTCAAATGAAGAAAATGTGAGTGAAGAGAGGGGCTGTATTTGTTGGAAGGTGCAACAAGAGGAAAGTAAAATACAGACACCACCTCCTTTTCTATTGCCAGACCTAGGAGTGTGGCTGAAATGGAGACCCCCATGTGACAGTGCAGCAGTGGATGCTGTGTCTGAAGCAGAGAGCCAGGTTTCTGTAAGAGCCAGAAGGTTAAGAGAGTGGGAGATAAAGAGATCATGGATTGAAGTGAGCTTGTTGCAAAAAGAGCGAGAGTTCCAGAGTGCACAAGTGAAGGAGGAGGGGTTTTTAGATGTAAGAGGAATGCGATTAAGGTTATCAGAGTTTAGTTTATGAAGTCTATTGAAAGGCACACAAGGATGTGAAAGGTTAGGAGGTTGTGAGGGATCAGGATTAGGGGAGATGTCGCCAGCAGCTAGTATGAGCAAGAGGGAGAGGGACATGAGATGAGAAGCAGATTTGCAATAATGAGACTGTTGTTTGGCTGAAGTGAAGGGGGGAGAGAGAGTGTTTAGGAATAGGTAAAGTTCATGAGTACAAAAGTAAGGTGAATATAAGAGAGATGGGCTAATGAACAGTGCAGGTGGAGAGGGAGAAGGAGTAATTGAGTAATGTAGTTTGTTATAGAGACAAGAGGTAGCAAAAAGGAATATGAAGATCTTGAGCATTATTCTGAAAGTGGGAAACAAGTAAACACATAAGACACAGTGTTACAGCATCACTTGCAAAAGGATACGAGATACATAAAACATAGTATTACAAGAGTACTTGCCTTGTATCTTGCCCCTTGCCCAATCCTTGTTGAATTCTTGTATAATTCTTAAAAATGATTGCCTCACTTATAAAATGTTCACTTTGAAAATGTGAACATATGCTATTGTTAAAAAGTGCACAGCCCTGTAAGCAGTGCACCCCTGTGCAGTGCACATCCCCTAACTAGTCTGAAATATATACAGGTAGGGCAGTCAGCTGAGTCCACTAAATTTACTTAATTGCTAATCAAAGACAGTTGGTAAGGCCAATTGGAATGTTAGAGTCTGGTCAGGGTGAGATGAGTTAAGTAAACAGACAATAACATTTGGAGGGGGTTAAAACTGTGACATAAGACAACTATAAATTTTAGCGTTATAGCAAGTATTGATAAGGAGTGAGCATCACATGGCAATTAACTAGACATTAGAATTGAGACATTGGGAAAAATCATTACAAAAAATGCAGGACTTAATTTTAACAGCCTAAATTCAATTGCTCAATAAATATATATATATACACAGAGAGACTTGGTGTAAAATGACAGAAAAGCAGGGAATAGCAAGATTTCAGTGCAGGGCCTTAATTCACGTACCAAAAAGAGAGATTTGGTCTAAAATGACAGAAAAACAGGGAATAGCAAGATTTCAGTGCAGGGCCTTAATTCACGTACCAAAAAGAGAGACTTGGTATAAAATGACAGAAAAACAGGGAATAGCAAGATTTCAGTGCAGTGCCTTAATTCACGTACCAAAAAGAGAGACTTGGTGTAAAATGACAGAAAAACAGGGAATAGCAAGATTTCAGTGCAGGGCCTTAATTCACGTACCAAAAAGAGAGACTTGGTGTAAAATGACAGAAAAACAGGGAATAGCAAGATTTCAGTGCAGGGCCTTAATTCACGTACCAAAAAGAGAGACTTGGTGTAAAATGACAGAAAAACAGGGAATAGCAAGATTTCAGTGCAGGGCCTTAATTCACGTACCTGAAAGCAGAAGAGACAGTAAGTTAACTCAGCATTCCTTAGCAGATGTCAGTAGGCAGTTTGATAGTTAGTAACCAGCAGTGTGGAGAGTATTGAGTGTAATTCTTGTATAATTCTTAAAAATGATTGCCTCACTTATAAAATGTTCACTATGAAAATGTGAACATATGCTATTGTTAAAAAGTACACAGCCCTGTAAGCAGTGCATAAGAACTGCTGGTGCAATGATAAATGCAGACAGCGTATGCTGTCGGCATTTATCGATGTGCAGCGGACATGATCCTCTATATCGGATCATGTCCACTCGCACCATAATAAATAAGCCCCAATGTCTGGATGGCAGCATATGTTGCTCTGAAATGTATACATATATTTCTGCATTAATGGTGCCCTCACAGATGTGCAAGTTAACCATGCTATGGGCACTGACAAACCCCCTTACCATGACAGAAACCCACTTTTGGACCTGACGATGATAACAGCTTGGATGGTCCTTTTCCTCTTTGGCCCGGAGAACACAGCAGCTGTTTTTTCCCAAAAACTATTTGAAATGTTGACTCCTCGTATCACAAAACATGATTCCACTGTACTACTGTCCATCTCAGATGAGATTGAGCCCAGAGAAGTCAGCGGCACTTCTGAGCAGTGTTGATGTATGGCTTCTGCTTTGCATAGCAAAGCATTAACTTGCATCTGTGGATGCAGCGGCGAATGGTGTTGACTGACCAAGGTTTACCAAAGTACTCCCAAGCCCATGTCAGGATATTCATTACAGTTTCATGACGGTTTGTGAGATAGTGGTGTCTGAGGGATCAGAGATCACGTGCATTCAGAAGTGGTTTTCGGATTTGACCAGATTCCTCGAATTTTTTAAATTATATTGTGCACAGTAGAGGTGAAATGCCCCAAATCCTACTGATTTATCTTTGGGGAATGTTGTTCTCAAAGTTTTGGATTATTTGCTGACGCATCTATTGGCAGATTGGCGAGCCTCGACCCATCCTTGCTCTTGAAGGACTAGGCCTTTTTTGGAGGCTCCTTATATACTATGATTACACAATTGCCTCACCTGTTTCATACCATCTTCTTATTTCAACATGCCACATCGCTATTAGTCCTAAATTGCCCCGGTCCCAACTTTTTTGGTACATGTTGCAGCCATCAGATTTGAAATGAGTGTATATTTTAAAAAATACATTGAATTCACTAAGTAAAACATCAAATAATGTGTTAATAATGTGTTTTCAATATAGTACAAGGTGAATTGAATTTTCAAATGACTCTTTTTGTTTTTTTGTTTTTTTTGCATTTTCCATACTATACCAACATTTTTGGAATTGGGGTTGTGTTATTGTTATCAGTTATTTGAAGACCACCAACAGATTCAATAGCACTGTATTGCATGATTTGTAAGGTAATATTTATAGGGAACAAGTGGGTAGATGGCACTACCAAGAGTTGTACTACTGTAGTCAGCTCTCATGAAGGTGATCTACAAACAGCTTGGCTTGTAGGCTTACATGCTTATGTGGTTTAATGGGATAACAAAGGAGGAGATGAACTGAGGTTAGAAAGGGTTAGTGTATGTTGTATGAATCCCTGAACAGTAGAGTCTTTTGGGAGAACTTGAAACTTTAAAAACTAGTGGAGAGTCTCATGTAGTGAGGCAGAGAGTTCCACAAAATTGTCTGGAAATTTCCTGTAGACGGGAAATGGAGGAGGTAACAAGAGAGGAGTAGAGATGGTGGTTGTGATCAGAGCAAAGGAGATGGGAGGGAGAGTATCTGGAGATATGGTCTGAGATATAGGGGGGAGCAGTGCCATTGAAGGCCTTGTATGTCAGAGTCAGAATTTTGTGTTTAATTCTGGAGGCTAGAGGTAGCCAGTGAAGGGATTGGCAGATGAAGAGTGACATGTAAGGAAGATGAGCCTGGCAGAGGCATTCATTATGGATTTTGAAGAGCTGGACTGCAGCTAGGGAGACCAGAGAGGATGGAGTTGCAGTAGTCAAGGCAGGAAAGAATTTGAGAGTGCATTAAAATCTTATTTGTATTTTGTGTGAGGACATTTTTAATTTTGTAGATATTTTTAAGGTGGAAGCAGCAGGAATAAGCTAAAGACTGGATGTGAGGAGTGAAAGAAAGATCTGAGTCAAGTGTGATGCCAAGATATCAGGCATGCAGGGTTGGGGTAATAATGGAATTATCAACAGTTTTAGAAAAATGGGAGTGGAGATTTGGGAGGAAGGTGGGAAAATAAGGTGTTCAGTTTTGGAGAGATTTAGTATAAGATAGTGAGAGGATATCCAAGGTGAGATATGAGAGACACAGTTAGTTACATACTGTAAGTTAGCAAGGAAAGGGATAGGTCTGGTGCAGAGAGGTAGATTTGAAAGTCATCAGCATACACATGATATTGAAACTCATGGAAATTTATTAAGGAACCTAATGATGATGAATAGATTGAGAAGAGAAAAAAAGTCTTGTAGTACCCCCACAGAAAGGGGCAGATTATACACTAGTGAAGGCTACACTAAAGGTACAGTTAGACAGTTAGGAAGAGAACCACAAGAGTGCTGTGTCACAAATGCTGAATAATTGGAGGATTTAGATCACAAGAGTGTGGTCAACAGTATTAAAGGCTGCAGATAGATCATGGAGGATTATCAGTAGATTAGCAGAGATAAATTGCCTTTCGATTTTGCTGTAAGTAGGTAGTTGCTGTTTCTGTTTAGTGTTGGGACAAAATCCAGATTGCAGTGGGTAAAGGGGGGAGATTAATGTAATGAAATTTGATAGACGTGTATATACTAGCTTTTCTAGAAGTTTTGAGGCAAGGGGGATTAGGAAAATAGGGTGAATGTTGGATGAGGAGGTTAAATCAAGAGAAGTTTTTTAAAGATAGGTGTAACCAGTGCATGTTTTAAAGATGAGGGAAATATACTAGTGCTGACCGAGAGGTTGAAAATGTGTGTGAGTATAAGGGTAAGGGTAGAAGAGAGGGAGGGTAGCAGCTGTGAGGGGATGAGAACTAATGGACAGGTAGTGAAAGGACAGTATAAGGGCTGAAACTTCTTCCTCAGTAACAGGGGTGAAGGAGCTAAATTTATGGCTTTGTGGGTTTTGGGTTGATTGGGAGCTTTTGACGGGGTTGAAGATTGTTATTATGTTGAAAAATGATTTAGTTTCTAAAGGAATCAATTTTGTTGAAGTTGCTGGCAAAATCTTGAGCTGAGAGAGTTGTAATAGGAGAGTAGAGATAAGAGTAGAGAAATAATCCTGCTTAGAGAGGTTAAGGGCAGAATAATAGGAGTACAAGATGAACTTGTAGTGAAGAAAGTCAGCTGAACACCAATATTTTTCCAGTGTCACTTAGCAGTGTGGGAACATCTGCATACAGAGGATGAGTGTGTGACTTTTGAGCTAAAGTAGCAAATGCCATGAAATTGCAATAACCTTTCAATAATAGTTTTGTTATTGATTGCCATAAACAAGTAGATCTGCAAAAATCTTTGAAAGTATGACACCCCCTCTGACTTTTGACCTTGATCAAAAGACTGTAAAAGAAATAAGCGTTTCATATAATCTTCACACATATAAAATTCCATTCTATGCTCTAAAAACATAATTTATGTAAGAACTTACCTGATAAATTAATTTATTTCATATTGGCAAGAGTCCATGAGCTAGTGACGTATGGGATATGCAATCCTACCAGGAGGGGCAAAGTTTCCCAAACCTCAAAATGCCTATAAATACACCCCTTACCACACCCACAATTCAGTTATAATAGCCAAGTAGTGGGGTGAACAAGAAAGGAGTAAAAAGCATCAACAAAGGAATTTGGAAATAATTGTGCTTTATAGAAAAAAAATCATAACCACCATAAAAAGGGTGGGTCTCATGGACTCTTGCCAATATGAAAGAAATGAATTCATCAGGTAAGGTCTTACATAAATTATGTTTTCTTTCATGTAATTGGCAAGAGTCCATGAGCTAGTGCCGTCTGGGATAAAAATACCCAAGATCTAGAACTCCACACAAGAGTCACTAGAGAGGGATGGATAAAATAATAACAGCCATTTTCCACTGAGAAAATTTAATCCATAAAAAAAAAAAAAAGTTTTTTCTCATAAATGAAAGAAACAAAAAAATAAAAACATAAGCAGAGGAATCAAACTGAAACAGCTACCTGAAGAAGTTTTCTACCAAAAATTGCTTCCGAAGAAGCAAATACATCAAAACGGTAGAATTTAGTAAATGTATGCAAAGAAGACCAAGTTGCTGCTTTGCAAATCTGATCAGCTGAAGCTTCATTCTTAAAAGCCCACAACGTGGAGACTGTGTGATGAATCAAAAGCTTTAACCAAGATGCCAAGGAAATGGCAGAAGCCTTCTGACCTTTCCAAGAACCAGAAAAGATAACAAATAGACTAGAAGTCTTCCTGAAATCTTTAGTAGCTTCAACATAATATTTCAAAGCCACATCCAAAGTATGCAAGGATTTCTCCAAAGAATTCTTAGGATTAGGACACAAAGAAGGGACGACAATTTCTCTATTAATGTTGTTAGAATTCACAACCTTAGGTAAAAATATAAATGATGTCCGCAAAACTGCCTTATCCTGATGGAAAATCAGAAAAGGAGATTCACAAGAAAGAGCAGATATTTCAGAAACTCTTCTAGCAGAAGAGATGGCCAAAAAAAAACAACACTTTCCAAGAAAGTAGTTTAATGTCCAAAGAATGCATAGGCTCAAAAGGAGGAGCCTGTAAGACCTTCAAAACCAAATTAAGAGAGATTGATTTAATAAAAGGCTTGACACAGACCAAAGCCTGTACAAAACAGTGAATATCAGGAAGCTTAGCAATCTTTCTGTAAAATAAAACAGAAAGAGCAGAGATTTGTCCCTTTAAGGAACTTGCAGACAAACATTTATCCAAACCATCCTGAAGAAACTGTAAAATTCTAAGAATTCTAAAAGAATGCCAGGAGAATTTATGAGAAGAACACCATGACATATGTCTTCCAAACTCGATAATAAATCTTCCTAGAAACAGATTTATGAGCCTGTAACATAGTAGTAATCACTGAGTCAGAGAAACCTCTATGACTAAGCACTAGGTGTTCAATTTCCATACCTTCAAATTTAATTATTTGAGATCTTGATGGAAAAACGGACCTTGAGACAGAAGGTCTAGCCTTAATGAAAGTGGCCAAGGGTGGCAACTGGACATCCGAACAAGATCCGTATACCAAAACCTGTGAGGCCATGCTGGAGCTACCAGCAACACAAACGATTGTTCCATGATGATTTTGGAAATCACTTTTGGAAGAAGAACTAGAGGCAGGAAGATATAAGCAGGTTGGTAACACCAAGGAACTGCTAACGCATCCACTGCTTCCGCCTGAGGATCCCTGGACCTGGACAGGTACCTGGGAAGTTTCTTGTTTAGATGGGAAGCCATCAGATCTATTTCTGGAAGACCCCACATCTGAACAATCTGAGAAAACACATCTGGATGGAGCGACCACTCCCCCGGATGTAAAGTCTGATGGCTGACATAATTCGCTTCCCAATTGTCTATACCTGGGATATGAACCGCAGAAATTAGACAGGAGCTGGATTCTGCCCAAGCAAGTATCCAAGATACTTCTTTCATGGCTTGGGGACTGCGAGTCCCACCCTGATGATTGGCATATGCCACAGTTGTGATATTGTCTGTCTGAAAACAAATGAACGGTTCTCTCTTCAACAGAGGCCACACCTGAAGAGCCCTGCAGATAGCACGGAGTTCTAAAATATTGATTGGTAACCTCGTCTCTTGAGGTTTCCAAACCCGTTGTGCTCTCAGAAATCCCCAGGCAGCTCCCCAACCTGAAAGACTTGCATCTGTTGTGATCACAGTCTAGGTTGGACGAACAAAAGAGGCCCCTTGAACTATACGATGGTGATTAATCACCAAGTCAGAGAAAGTCAAACATTGGGATTTAAGGATATTAATTGTGATATCTTTGTATAATCCCTGCACCATTGGTTCAGCATACAAAGCTGCAGAGGTCTCATATGAAAACAAGCAAAGGGGGTCGCATCTGATGCTGCAGTCTTGAGACCTAAAACTTCCATGCACATAGCCACTGAAGGGAATGACTGAGACTGAAGGTTCCGTCAAGCTGAAACCAATTTTAATTGTCTCTTGTCTGTTAGAGACAGAGTCATGGACACTGAATCTATCTGGAAACCTAAAAAGGTGACTCTTGTCTGAGGAATCAAAGAAATTTTGGTAAATTGATCCTCCAACCATGTCTTTGAAGAAACAACACTAGTTGATTCGTGTGAGATTCTGCAGAATGTAAAGACTGAGCTAGTACCAAGATATCGTCCAAATAAGGAAATACCACAATACCCCGTTCTCTGATTACAGGGAGTAGGGCACCGAGAACTTTCGAAAAGATTCTTGGAGATGTTGCTAGGCCAAACGGAAGAGCGACAAATTGGTAATGCTTGTCTGAGCTGGAATGAGGGCCGCACCTTCATGCAGACTTGGGGGCTGGCTTTGGTTTCTTAACCGGTTTGGATTTACTCCAACTTGAAGAAGGTTTCCAATTGGAACCAGATTCTTTGAGGGAAGGATTAGGTTTCTGTTCCTTATTTTGTCGAAAGGAACGAAAGCAGTTTGAAGCTTTAGATTTACCCTTAGGTCTATTATCCTGAGGCAAAAAAACTCCCTTCCCCCAGTGACAGTTGAATTAATTGAATCAAACTGAGAACCAAATAACTTATTACCTTGGAAAGAAAGAGATAGTAATCTAGACTTAGATACCATGTCAGCATTCCAATATTTTAGCCACAAAGCTCTTCTAGCTAAAATAGCTAAAGACATAGGCCTCTAGTTATCAACGTGTCTACTTACCTGCCATCGCCGGCCCCAATACGCCCGCCTAAGCTCGCCTACCATCGCCGCCGCAGACCTGAATACACTCTCCAAAGTTATCAATAAAGCTGTCAAAAAGCCGCGCACCAAGTATGAGCGATGAGCAGCGGACTGTGATAGTTATCACTCATCCGATCTCGCTGCTCTTCGGCTTTTTGACAGCTTTATTGACAAGCTGTCACTAAGCACCCAGACTAAACTACACTGTTCTACCCCCTATACCGGCGTCCTCGGAGCCCCCTGCAACTAAATAAAGTTATTAACCCCTAAACCACCACTCACGGACACCGCCGCAACTATAATAAATGTATTAACCCCTAAACCGCCGCTCCCGGAGCCTACCGCCACCTACATTATACCTAGTAACCCCTATCCTGCCCCCCTATAAGGCCGCCACCTATAATAAATTTTTTAACCCCTATCCTACCGATCCCGGACCCCGCCGCAACGAAATAAATAGTTTAACCCCTAAACCGCCGCTCCCGGACCCTGCCGCCACCTATATTAAACTTATTAACCCCTAATCTGCCCCCCCTACACCGTCGCCACCTATAATAAATGTATTAACCCCTATCCTGCCCCCCCCTATACCGCCACCACTATAATAAAATTATTAACCCCTAAACCTAAGTCTAACCCTAACCCTAACACCCCCCTAACTTAAATATTAATTAAATACATCTAAATATTATCTCTTATTAACTAAATTAATCCGATTTAAAACTAAATACTTACCTTTAAAATAAACCCTAATATAGCTACAATATAAATAATAATTATATTGTAACTATTTTAGGATTTATTTTTATTTTACAGGCAAATTTCAATTTATTTTAACTAGGTACAATAGCTATTAAATAGTTATTAACTATTTAATAGCTACCTAGTTAAAATAAAGATAAATTTACCTGTAAAATAAAAACTAACCTAACACTAAACTATACTTAAATAAATCATTCCTATTTAAAACTACTTACCTGTAAAATAAACCCTATGGCCTAGATTTGGAGTTTGGCGGTAAAAGGGCTGTTAACGCTCCGCGGGCTTTTTTCTGGCCGCACCATAAAATTAACTCTGGTATCGAGAGTTCAAACAAATGCTGCGTTATGCTCCAAAAAAGGAGCGTAGAGCATTTTTACCGCAAATGCAACTCTCGATACCAGAGTTGCTTACGGACGCGGCCGGCCTCAAAAACGTGCTCGTGCACGATTCTCCCATAGGAAACAATGGGGCTGTTTGAGCTGAAAAAAAACCTAACACCTGCAAAAAAGCAGCGTTCAGCTCCTAACGCAGCCCCATTGTTTCCTATGGGGAAACACTTCCTACGTCTGCACCTAACACCCTAACATGAACCCCGAGTCTAAACACCCCTAACCTTACACTTATTAACCCCTAATCTGCCGCCCCCACTATCGCTGACCCCTGCATATTTTTTTTAACCCCTAATCTGCCGCTCCGTAAACCGCCGCAACCTACGTTATCCCTATGTACCCCTAATCTGCTGCCCTAACATCGCCGACCCCATATATTATATTTATTAACCCCTAATCTGCCCCCCTCAACGTCGCCGACACCTGCCTACACTTATTAACCCCTAATCTGCCGAGCGGACCTGAGCGCTACTATAATAAAGTTATTAACCCCTAATCCGCCTCACTAACCCTATCATAAATAGTATTAACCCCCTAATCTGCACTCCCTAACATCGCCGACACCTAACTTCAATTATTAACCCCTAATCTGATGACCGGAGCTCACCGCTATTCTAATAAATGTATTAACCCCTAAAGCTAAGTCTAACCCTAACACTAACACCCCCCTAATTTAAATATAATTTACATCTAACGAAATAAATTAACTCTTATTAAATAAATTATTCCTATTTAAAGCTAAATACTTACCTGTAAAATAAATCCTAATATAGCTACAATATAAATTATAATTATATTATAGCTATTTTAGGATTAATATTTATTTTACAGGCAACTTGGTATTTATTTTAACTAGGTACAATAGCTATTAAATAGTTAAGAACTATTTAATAGCTAAAATAGTTAAAATAATAACAAATTTACCTGTAAAATAAATCCTAACCTAAGATATAATTAAACCTAACACTACCCTATCAATAAAATAATTAAATAAACTACCTACAATTACCTACAATTAACCTAACACTACACTATCAATAAATTAATTAAACACAATTGCTACAAATAAATACAATTAAATAAACTAGCTAAAGTACAAAAAATAAAAAAGAACTAAGTTACAAAAAATAAAAAAATATTTACAAACATAAGAAAAATATTACAACAATTTTAAACTAATTACACCTACTCTAAGCCCCCTAATAAAATAATAAAGCCCCCCAAAATAAAAAATTCCCTACCCTATTCTAAATTAAAAAAGTTACAAGCTCTTTTACCTTACCAGCCCTGAACAGGGCCCTTTGCGGGGCATGCCCCAAGAATTTCAGCTCTTTTGCCTGTAAAAGAATAAATACAATACCCCCCCCCCCAACATTACAACCCACCACCCACATACCCCTAATCTAACCCAAACCCCCCTTAAATAAACCTAACACTAAGCCCCTGAAGATCTTCCTACCTTGTCTTCACCATCCAGGTATCACCGATCCGTCCTGGCTCCAACATCTTCATCCAACCCAAGCGGGGGTTGGCGATCCATAATCCGGTGCTGAAGAGGTCCAGAAGAGGCTCCAAAGTCTTCCTCCTATCCGGCAAGAAGAGGACATCCGGACCGGCAAACATCTTCTCCAAGCGGCATCTTCGATCTTCTTCCATCCGGAGCGAAGCGGCAGGATCCTGAAGACCTCCAGCGTGGAACATCCATCCGGACCGACGACTGAACGACGAATGACTGTTCCTTTAAGGGACGTCATCCAAGATGGCGTCCCTCGAATTCCGATTGGCTGATAGGATTCTATCAGCCAATCGGAATTAAGGTAGGAATTTTCTGATTGGCTGATGGAATCAGCCAATCAGAATCTAGTTCAATCCGATTGGCCGATCCAATCAGCCAATCAGATTGAGCTCGCATTCTATTGGCTGATCGGAACAGCCAATAGAATGCGAGCTCAATCTGATTGGCTGATTGGATCGGCCAATCGGATTGAACTAGATTCTGATTGGCTGATTCCATCAGCCAATCAGAAAATTCCTACCTTAATTCCGATTGGCTGATAGAATCCTATCAGCCAATCGGAATTCGAGGGACGCCATCTTGGATGACGTCCCTTAAAGGAACAGTCATTCGTCGTTCAGTCGTCGGTCCGTATGGATGTTCCACGCTGGAGGTCTTCAGGATCCTGCCGCTTCGCTCCGGATGGAAGAAGATCGAAGATGCCGCTTGGAGAAGATGTTTGCCGGTCCGGATGTCCTCTTCTTGCCGGATAGGAGGAAGACTTTGGAGCCTCTTCTGGACCTCTTCAGCACCGGATTATGGATCGCCAACCCCCGCTTGGGTTGGATGAAGATGTTGGAGCCAGGACGGATCGGTGATACCTGGATGGTGAAGACAAGGTAGGAAGATCTTCAGGGGCTTAGTGTTAGGTTTATTTAAGGGGGGTTTGGGTTAGATTAGGGGTATGTGGGTGGTGGGTTGTAATGTTGGGGGGGGTATTGTATTTATTCTTTTACAGGCAAAAGAGCTGAAATTCTTGGGGCATGCCCCGCAAAGGGCCCTGTTCAGGGCTGGTAAGGTAAAAGAGCTTGTAACTTTTTTAATTTAGAATAGGGTAGGGAAATTTTTTATTTTGGGGGTCTTTGTTATTTTATTAGGGGGCTTAGAGTAGGTGTAATTAGTTTAAAATTGTTGTAATATTTTTCTTATGTTTGTAAATATTTTTTTATTTTTTGTAACTTAGTTCTTTTTTATTTTTTGTACTTTAGCTAGTTTATTTAATTGTATTTATTTGTAGCAATTGTGTTTAATTAATTTATTGATAGTGTAGTGTTAGGTTAATTGTAGGTAATTGTAGGTAGTTTATTTAATTATTTTATTGATAGGGTAGTGTTAGGTTTAATTATATCTTAGGTTAGGATTTATTTTACAGGTAAATTTGTTATTATTTTAACTATTTTAGCTATTAAATAGTTCTTAACTATTTAATAGCTATTGTACCTAGTTAAAATAAATAACAAGTTGCCTGTAAAATAAATATTAATCCTAAAATAGCTATAATATAATTATAATTTATATTGTAGCTATATTAGGATTTATTTTACAGGTAAGTATTTAGCTTTAAATAGGAATAATTTATTTAATAAGAGTTAATTTATTTTGTTAGATGTAAATTATATTTAAGTTAGGGGGGTGTTAGTGTTAGGGTTAGACTTAGCTTTAGGGGTTAATACATTTATTAGAATAGCGGTGAGCTCCGGTCGTCAGATTAGGGGTTAATAATTGAAGTTAGGTGTCGGCGATGTTAGGGAGGGCAGATTAGGGGGTTAATACTATTTATGATAGGGTTAGTGAGGCGGGTTAGGGGTTAATAACTTTATTATAGTAGCGCTCAGGTCCGCTCGGCAGATTAGGGGTTAATAAGTGTAGGCAGGTGTCGGCGACGTTGAGGGGGGCAGGTTAGGGGTTAATAAATATAATATAGGGGTCGGCGGTGTTAGGGGTAGCAGATTAGGGGTACATAGGGATAACGTAGGTGGCGGCGCTTTGCGGTCGGAAGATTAGGGGTTAATTATTTTAAGTAGCTGGCGGCGATGTTGTTGGGGGCAGGTTAGGGGTTAATAAATATAATACAGGGGTCGGCGGGGTTAGGGGCAGCAGATTAGGGGTACATAAGTATAACGTAGGTGGCGGTCGGCAGATTAGGGGTTAAAAATTTTAATCGAGTGGCGGCGATGTGGGGGGAGCTCGGTTTAGGGGTACATAGGTAGTTTATGGGTGTTAGTGTACTTTAGGGTACAGTAGTTAAGAGCTTTATGAACCGGCGTTAGCCAGAAAGCTCTTAACTCCTGCTATTTTCAGGCGGCTGGAATATTGTCGTTAGAGCTCTAACGCTCACTTCAGAAACGACTCTAAATACCGGCGTTAGAAAGATCCCATTGAAAATATAGGCTACGCAAATGGCGTAGGGGGATCTGCGGTATGGAAAAGTCGCGGCTGAAAAGTGAGCGTTAGACCCTTTAATCACTGACTCCAAATACCAGCGGGCGGCCAAAACCAGCGTTAGGAGCCTCTAACGCTGGTTTTGACGGCTACCGCCGAACTCCAAATCTAGGCCTAAGATAGCTACAATGTAATTAATAATTATATTGTAGCTATATTAGGGTTTATTTTAAAAGTAAGTATTTAGTTTTAAATAGGATTAATTTAGTTAATAAGAGATAATATTTAGATGTATTTAATTAATATTTAAGTTAGGGGGGTGTTAGGATTAGGGTTAGACTTAGGTTTAGGGGTTAATAATTTTATTATAGTGGCGGTGGTATAGGGGGGGGCAGGATAGGGGTTAATATATTTATTATAGGTGGCGACGATGTAGGGGGGGCAGATTAGAATGCAAGCTCAATCTGATTGGCTGATTGGATCAGCCAATCGGATTGAACTTTAATCTGATTGGCTGATTCAATCAGCCAATCAGATTTTTCCTACCTTAATTCCGATTGGCTGATAGAATCCTATCAGCCAATCGGAATTTGAGGGACGCCATCTTGGATGACGTCACTTAAAGGAACCGTCATTCGTCGTTAGTCCGTCGGTAGAAGAGGATTGCTCCGCCTTGGCTCGTCTGAAGAAGGCTCTGCTCCGCTCTGGATGGATGAAGATTGAAGACGCCGCCTGGATGATGACTTCAATCGGATGGAAGACTTCTTCAGTGCGCCTTGGATGATGACTTCAATCGGATGGAAGACTTCTTCAGCGCCCCTTGGATGAAGACTTCGGCCGCTGCAGATGTCCTCTTCTGTTCCATCGGTGGTCGGCTGGCTGAAGAAGGCTAAAGGTAGAATGATCTTCAGGGGGGTAGTGTTAGGTTTATTTAAGGGGGGTTTGGGTTAGAGTAGGGGTGTGTGGGTGGTGGGTTTTAATGTTGGGGGGGAAGTTGTATTTTTATTTTACAGGCAACAGAGCTGTTTTCTTTGGGGCATGCCCCGCAAAAGGCCCTTTTAAGGGCTGGTAAGGTAATAGAGCTGTTAACTTTTTAATGTAGAATAGGGTAGGGCATTTTTTTATTTTGGGGGGCTTTGTTATTTTATTAGGGGGCTTAGATTAGGTGTAAGTAGCTTAAAATTGTTGTAATATTTTTGAAATGTTTGTAACATTTATTTTTTATTTTTTGTAACTTAGTTTATTTATTTATTGTACTTTAGTTAGTTTATTTAATTGTATTTAATTGTAGTTATTTGTAGGTAATTTATTTAATTAATTTAATGATAGTGTAGTGTTAGGTTTAATTGTAACTTAATTGTAATTGTGTATGATTTATTTTACAGGTAATTTTGTATTTCTTTTAGCTAGGTAGTTATTAAATAGTTAATAAATATTTAATAACTATTCTAACTAGCTAAAATAAATACAAAGTTACCTGTAAATTAAATATAAATCCTAAAATAGCTACAATGTAATTATTATTTATATTGTAGCTATATTAGGGTTTATTTTAAAGGTAAGTATTTAGTTTTAAATAGGATTAATTTAGTTAATAAGAGTTATAATATTTAGATGTATTTAATTAATATTTAAGTTAGGGGGGTTTTAGGGTTAGGGTGAGACTTAGGTTTAGGGGTTAATAATTTTATTATAGTGGCGGCGGTGTAGGGGGGGCAGGATAGGGGTTAATAAATGTATTATAGGTGGCGGTGGTGTAGGGGGGGCAGGATAGGGTTTAATAAATGTATTATAGGTGGCGGCGGTGTAGGGGGGCAGGATAGGGGTTAATAAATGTATTATAGTGGCGGCGGGGTCCGGGATTGGTGGTTTAGGGGTTAACATATTTATTATAGTGGCGGCGGGGTCCGGGAGCGGCGGTTTAGGGGTTAATCAATTTATTAGAGTGGCGGTGGGCTCTGGGAGCGGCGGTTTAGGGGGTAATAACTTTATTTAGTTGTGGCGGTGTAGGGGGGACAGATTAGGGGTGTTTAGACTCGGGGTACATGTTAGGGTGTTAGGTGTAGACATCTCCCATAGGAATCAATGGGATGTCTGGCAGCAGCGAACATGAACTTTCGCTATGGTCAGACTCCCATTGATTCCTATGGGATCTGCCACCTCCAGGGCGGTGGATTGAAAACCAGGTACTCTGTAGACATGTGCGGTTCGTTTTGGATTAATTCGGAAATTCGGTATATTCGGTAAATTCGGAGATTCGGATCGATTCGGATTTCCGAATTAAAATACTTCCGAATCTACCGAATGAATCCGAAATAGCTGCCGTATCTCCGAATAAATCCGAATTAGCTCGGTAAAATTCGGCATTTCCCCATAGGAAACAATGGGAGTTTCGGCTGAAAAAAAACTAACACCGCAGCCCCATTGTTTCCTATGGGGAAACACTAAGTCTGCACCTAACACCCTAACATGTACCCCGAGTCTCTAAACACCCCTAATATGACACTTATTAACCCCTAATCTGCCGCCCCCGCTATCGCTTGACACCTGCATTATTTTATTAACCCCTAATCTGCCGACCGAATATCGCCGCCACCTACATTATAACTATTAACCCCTAATCTGCTGTCCCTAACACCGCCGACCCCTACATTATAGTTATTAACCCCTAATCAGCCTCCCCCAACGTCGCCGCAATCTAACTACAAGTATTAACCCCTAATCTGCCGACCCGATATCGCCGCCGCCTACATTATAGCTATTAACCCCTAATCTGCTGTCCCTAACACCGCCGACCCCTACATTATAGTTATTAACCCCTAATCTGCCCCCCCCAACGTCGCCGCAATCTAACTACAAGTATTAACCCCTAATCTGCCGACCCGATATCGCCGCCACCTACATTATAGCTATTAACCCCTAATCTGGTGTCCCTAACACTGCCGACCCCTACATTATAGTTATTAACCCCTAATCTGCCCCCCCCAACGTCGCCGCAATCTAACTACAAGTATTAACCCCTAATCTGCCAACCCGATATCGCCGCCACCTACATTATAGCTATTAACCCCTAATCTGCTGTCCCTAACACTGCCAACCCCTACATTATAGTTATTAACCCCTAATCTGCCTCCCCCAACGTCGCCGCAATCTAACTACAAGTATTAACCCCTAATCTGCCGACCGCAAATCGCCGCAACTATAATAAATGTATTAACCCCTAAACCGCCGCACTCCCGCCTCGCAAACACTATAATACATTTTATTAACCCCTAATCTGCCCTCCCTAACATCGCCGCCACCTACCTACAATTATTAACCCCTAACCTCACGCCCGCACCGTCGCCGCTACTATAATAAGGTTATTAACCCCTAAACCTAAGTCTAACCCTAACACTAACACCCCCTAACTTAAATATAATTTAAATAAAACGAAATAAATTTACTATAGTTAAATAAATGAATCCTATTTAAAACTAAAGACTTACCTGTAAAATAAACCCTAAGATAGCTGCAATATAACTAATAGTTACATTGTAGCTATTTTAGGATTTATATTTATTTTACAGGCAACTTTGTATTTATTTTAACTAGGTACAATAGTTATTAAATAGTTAATAACTATTTAATAACTACCTAGCTAAAATACAAATTTACCTGTAAAATAAATCCTAACCTAAGTTACAATTACACCTAACACTACACTATCATTAAATAAATGAATCCTATTTAAAACTAAATACTTACCTGTAAAATAAACCCTAATATAGCTACAATATAACTAATAGTTAAATTGTAGCTATTTTAGCATTTATATTTATTTTACAGGCAACTTTGTATTTATTTTAACTAGGTACAATAGCTATTAAATAGTTATTGACTAATTAATAGCTAACTAGTTAAAATAATTACAAAATTACCTGTAAAATAAATCCTAACCTAAGTTACAATAAAACCTAACACTACACTATCATTAAATAAATTAACTACAAGTACCTACAATTATCTACAATTAAATAAACTAAAGTACAAACCCCCCCACTAAATTACAAAAAATAAAAAACCACTAAATTACAAAAAATAAAAAAATATTACAAGAATTTTAAACTAATTACACCTAATCTAAGCCCCCTAATAAAATAACAAAGCCCCCCAAAATAAAAAAATGCCCTACCCTATACTAAATTTCAAAAGTTAACAGCTCTATTACCTTACCAGCCCTGAACAGGGCCCTTTGCGGGGCATGCCCCAAAGAAAACAGCTCTTTTGCCTGTAAAAAAAAAACACAATCCCCCCCCACATTACAACCCACCACCCACATACCCCTACTCTAACCCAAACCCCCCTTAAATAAACCTAACACTACCCCCCTGAAGATCTCCCTACCTTGAGTCGTGTTCACCCAGCCGGGCCGAAGTCTTCATCCGATGGGGCAGAAGAGGACATCCAGACCGGCAGAAGTCTTCATCCAAGCGGGGCAAGAAGAGGTCTTCCATCCATCATACAAGTACAAAAATACAAACAAACACTAAATTACCAAAAATAATAAAATATTACAATAATTTTAAACTAATTACACCTAATCTAAGCCCCCTACTAGCTATTAATATAGCTTCAATATAACTAATAGTTACATTGTAGCTATTTTAGGATTTATATGTATTTTACAGGCAACTTTGTATTTATTTTAACTAGGTACAATAGTTATTAAACAGTTAATAACTATTTAATAACTACCTAGCTAAAATAAATACAAATTTACCTGTAAAATAAATCATAACCTAAGTTACAATTACACCTAACACTACACTATCATTAAATTAACTAAATAAATGAATCCTATATAAAACTAAAGACTTACCTGTAAAATAAACCCTAATATAGCTGCAATCTAACTAATAGTTACATTGTAGCTATTTTAGCATTTATATTTATTGTACAGGCAACTTTGTATTCATTTTAACTAGGTTCAATAGCTATTAAATAGATATTGACTATTTAATAGCTACCTAGTTAAAATAATTACAAAATTACCTGTAAAATAAATCCTAACCTAAGTTACAATTAAACCTAACACTACACTATCATTAAATAAATTAACTACAAGTACCTACAATTAAATACAATTAAAAAAACTAAACTAAAGTACAAACCCCCCCCCCACTAAATTACAAAAAATAAAAAAATATTACAAGAATTTTAAACTAATTACACCTAATCTAAGCCCCCTAATAAAATAACAAAGCCCCCCAAAATAAAAAAATGCCCTACCCTATACTAAATTACAAAAGTAATCAGCTCTATTACCTTACCAGCCCTGAACAGGGCCCTTTGCAGGGCATGCCCCAAAGAAAACAGCTCTTTTGCCTGTAAAAAAAACACACAATCCCCCCCCCACATTACAACCCACCACCCACATACCCCTACTCTAACCCAAACCCCCCTTAAATAAACCTAACACTACCCCCCTGAAGATCTCCCTACCTTGAGTCGTGTTCACCCAGCCGGGCCGAAGTCTTCATCCGATGGGGCAGAAGAGGACATCCAGACCGGCAGAAGTCTTCATCCAAGCGGGGCAAGAAGAGGTCTTCCATCCATCAGAAAAGTACAAAAAAACAAACAAACACTAAATTAGCAAAAATAATAAAATATTACAATAATTTTAAACTAATTACACCTAATCTAAGCCCCCTACTAGCTATTAATATAGCTACAATATAACTAATAGTTACATTGTAGCTATTTTAGGATTTATATTTATTTTACAGGCAACTTTGTATTTATTTTAACTAGGTACAATAGCTATTAAATAGTTAATAACTATTTAATAACTACCTAGCTAAAATAAATACAAATTTACCTGTAAAATAAACCCTAACCTAAGTTACAATTACACCTAACACTACACTGTCATTAAATTAACTAAATAAATTAATCCTATATAAAACTAAATACTTACCTGTAAAATAAACCCTAATATAGCTACAATATAACTAATAGTTACATTGTAGCTATTTTAGCATTTATATTTATTTTACAGGCAACTTTGTATTTATTTTAACTAGGTACAATAGCTATTAAATAGATATTTACTGTTTAATAGCTACCTAGTTAAAATAATTACAAAATTACCTGTAAAATAAATCCTAACCTAAGTTACTATTAAACCTAACACTACACTATCATTAAATAAATTAACTACAAGTACCTACAATTAAATACAATGAAATAAACTAAACTAAAGTACAAAAAAACAAACACTAAATTACAAAAAATAAAAACAATTACAAGAATTTTAAACTAATTACACCTAATCTAAGCCCCCTAATAAAATAACAAAGCCCCCCAAAATAAAAAAATGCCCTACCCTATACTAAATTACAAAAGTAATCAGCTCTATTACCTTACCAGCCCTGAACAGGGCCTTTTGCGGGGCATGCCCCAAAGAAAACAGCTCTTTTGCCTGTAAAAAAAAACACAATACCCCCCCCCACATTACAACCCACCACCCACATACCCCTACTCTAACCCAAACCCCCCTTAAATAAACCTAACACTACCCCCCTGAAGATCTCTCTACCGTGTCTTCACCCAGCGGGCCGAAGTCTTCATCCGATGGGGCAGAAGAGGACATCCAGACCGGCAGAAGTCTTCATCCAAGCGGGGCAAGAAGAGGTCTTCCATCCATCAGAAGTCTTGATCCAGGCGGCATCTTCTCTGTTCATCCATCGGGAGCGGAGCGGCAGCATCCTGAAGACATCCCACGCAGAGCATCCTCTTCTTTCTTGATCCGACGACTAGGTGACTGTACCTTTAAGTGACGTCATCCAAGATGGCGTCCCTTGAATTCCGATTGGCTAATAGGATTCTATCAGCCAATCGGAATTAAGGTAGGAAAAATCTGATTGGCTGATTCAATCAGCCAATCAGATTCAAGTTCAATCCGATTGGCTGATGGAATCAGCCAATCAGATTGACCTCGCATTCTATTGGCTGATCGGAACAGCCAATAGAATGCAAGGTCAATCTGATTGGCTGATTCCATCAGCCAATCGGATTGAACTTGAATCTGATTGGCTGATTGAATCAGCCAATCAGATTTTTCCTACCTTAATTCCGATTGGCTGATAGAATCCTATCAGCCAATCGGAATTCAAGGGACGCCATCTTGGATGACGTCACTTAAAGGTACAGTCACCTAGTCGTCGGATCAAGAAAGAAGAGGATGCTCTGCGTGGGATGTCTTCAGGATGCTGCCGCTCCGCTCCCGATGGATGAACAGAGAAGATGCCGCCTGGATCAAGACTTCTGATGGATGGAAGACCTCTTCTTGCCCCGCTTGGATGAAGACTTCTGCCGGTCTGGATATCCTCTTCTGCCCCATCGGATGAAGACTTCGGCCCGCTGGGTGAAGACACGGTAGAGAGATCTTCAGGGGGGTAGTGTTAGGTTTATTTAAGGGGGGTTTGGGTTAGAGTAGGGGTATGTGGGTGGTGGGTTGTAATGTGGGGGGGGGGTATTGTGTTTTTTTTTACAGGCAAAAGAGCTGTTTTCTTTGGGGCATGCCCCGCAAAAGGCCCTGTTCAGGGCTGGTAAGGTAATAGAGCTGATTACTTTTGTAATTTAGTATAGGGTAGGGCATTTTTTTATTTTGGGGGGCTTTGTTATTTTATTAGGGGGCTTAGATTAGGTGTAATTAGTTTAAAATTCTTGTAATATTTTTTTATTTTTTGTAATTTAGTGGGGGGGGGTTTGTACTTTAGTTTAGTTTTTTTAATTGTATTTAATTGTAGGTACTTGTAGTTAATTTATTTAATGATAGTGTAGTGTTAGGTTTAATAGTAACGTAGGTTAGGATTTATTTTACAGGTAATTTTGTAATTATTTTAACTAGGTAGCTATTAAACAGTAAATATCTATTTAATAGCTATTGTACCTAGTTAAAATAAATACAAAGTTGCCTGTAAAATAAATATAAATGCTAAAATAGCTACAATGTAACTATTAGTTATATTGTAGCTATATTAGGGTTTATTTTACAGGTAAGTATTTAGTTTTATATAGGATTAATTTATATAGTTAATTTAATGACAGTGTAGTGTTAGGTGTAATTGTAACTTAGGTTAGGGTTTATTTTACAGGTAAATTTGTATTTATTTTAGCTAGGTAGTTATTAAATAGTTATTAACTATTTAATAGCTATTGTACCTAGTTAAAATAAATACAAAGTTGCCTGTAAAATAAATATAAATCCTAAAATAGCTACAATGTAACTATTAGTTATATTGTAGCTATATTAATAGCTAGTAGGGGGCTTAGATTAGGTGTAATTAGTTTAAAATTATTGTAATATTTTATTATTCTTGCTAATTTAGTGTTTGTTTATTTTTTTGTACTTTTCTGATGGATGGAAGACCTCTTCTTGCCCCGCTTGGATGAAGACTTCTGCTGGTCTGGATGTCCTCTTCTGCCCCATCGGATGAAGACTTCGGCCCAGCTGGGTGAACACGACTCAAGGTAGGGAGATCTTCAGGGGGGTAGTGTTAGGTTTATTTAAGGGGGGTTTGGGTTAGAGTAGGGGTATGTGGGTGGTGGGTTGTAATGTGGGGGGGGGTATTGTGTTTTTTTTTAACAGGCAAAAGAGCTGATTTCTTTGGGGCATGCCCCGCAAAAGGCCCTGTTCAGGGCTGGTAAGGTAATAGAGCTGTTAACTTTTGTAATTTAGTATAGGGTAGGGCATTTTTTTATTTTGGGGGGCTTTGTTATTTTATTAGGGGGCTTAGATTAGGTGTAATTAGTTTAAAATTCTTGTAATATTTTTTTATTTTTTGTAATTTAGTGGGGGGGGGTTTGTACTTTAGTTTAGTTTTTTTAATTGTATTTAATTGTAGGTACTTGTAGTTAATTTATTTAATGATAGTGTAGTGTTAGGTTTAATTGTAACTTAGGTTAGGATTTATTTTACAGGTAATTTTGTAATTATTTTAACTAGGTAGCTATTAAATAGTCAATATCTATTTAATAGCTATTGAACCTAGTTAAAATAAATACAAAGTTGCCTGTACAATAAATATAAATGCTAAAATAGCTACAATGTAACTATTAGTTATATTGCAGCTATATTAGGGTTTATTTTACAGGTAAGTCTTTAGTTTTATATAGGATTCATTTATTTAGTTAATTTAATGATAGTGTAGTGTTAGGTGTAATTGTAACTTAGGTGATGATTTATTTTACAGGTAAATTTGTATTTATTTTAGCTAGGTAGTTATTAAATAGTTATTAACTATTTAATAACTATTGTACCTAGTTAAAATAAATACAAAGTTGCCTGTAAAATAAATATAAATCCTAAAATAGCTACAATGTAACTATTAGTTATATTGAAGCTATATTAATAGCTAGTAGGGGGCTTAGATTAGGTGTAATTAGTTTAAAATTATTGTAATATTTTATTATTTTTGGTAATTTAGTGTTTGTTTGTATTTTGGTACTTGTATGATGGATGGAAGACCTCTTCTTGCCCCGCTTGGATGAAGACTTCTGCCGGTCTGGATGTCCTCTTCTGCCCCATCGGATGAAGACTTCGGCCCGGCTGGGTGAACACGACTCAAGGTAGGGAGATCTTCAGGGGGGTAGTGTTAGGTTTATTTAAGGGGGGTTTGGGTTAGAGTAGGGGTATGTGGGTGGTGGGTTGTAATGTGGGGGGGGGGGAGATTGTGTTTTTTTTTTACAGGCAAAAGAGCTGTTTTCTTTGGGGCATGCCCCGCAAAGGGCCCTGTTCAGGGCTGGTAAGGTAATAGAGCTGTTAACTTTTGTAATTTAGTATAGGGTAGGGCATTTTTTTATTTTGGGGGGCTTTGTTATTTTATTAGGGGGCTTAGATTAGGTGTAATTAGTTTAAAATTCTTGTAATATTTTTTTATTTTTTGTAATTTAGTGTTTGTTTTTTTTGTAATTTAGTGGGGGTTTTTTGTACTTTAGTTTATTTAATTGTAGATAATTGTAGGTACTTGTAGTTAATTTATTTAATGACAGTGTAGTGTTAGGATTAATTGTAACTTAGGTTAGGATTTATTTTACAGGTAATTTTGTAATTATTTTAACTAGGTAGCTATTAATTAGTCAATAACTATTTAATAGCTTTTGTACCTAGTTAAAATAAATACAAAGTTGCCTGTAAAATAAATATAAATGCTAAAATAGCTACAATGTAACTATTAGTTATATTGCAGCTATATTAGGGTTTATTTTACAGGTAAGTATTTTGTTTTAAATATGATTCATTTATTTAGTTAATTTAATGATAGTGTAGTGTTAGGTGTAATTGTAACTTAGGTTAGGATTTATTTTACAGGTAAATTTGTAATTATTTTAACTAGGTAGCTATTAAACAGTAAATATCTATTTAATAGCTATTGTACCTAGTTAAAATAAATACAAAGTTGCCTGTAAAATAAATATAAATGCTAAAATAGCTACAATGTAATTATTAGTTATATTGTAGCTATATTAGGGTTTATTTTACAGGTAAGTCTTTAGTTTTAAATAGGATTCATTTATTTAACTATAGTAAACTTATTTCGTTTTATTTAAATTATATTTAAGTTAGGGGGTGTTAGTGTTAGGGTTAGACTTAGGTTTAGGGGTTAATAACCTTATTATAGTAGCGGCGACGTTGGGGGCGGGAGATTAGGGGTTAATAATTGTAGGTAGGTGGCGGCGATGTTAGGGAGGGCAGATTAGGGGTTAATAAAATGTATTATAGTGTTTGCGAGGCGGGAGTGCAGCGGTTTAGGGGTTAATACATTTATTATAGTGGCGGCGATTTGCGGTCGGCAGATTAGGGGTTAATACTTGTAGTTAGATTGCGGGGACGTTGGGGGGGGCAGATTAGGGGTTAATAACTATAATGTAGGGGTCGGCGGTGTTAGGGACAGCAGATTAGGGGTTAATAGCTATAATGTAGGCGGCTGCGATATCGGGTCGGCAGATTAGGGGTTAATACTTGTAGTTAGATTGCGGCGACGTTGGGGGAGGCAGATTAGGGGTTAATAACTATAATGTAGGGGTCGGCGGTGTTAGGGACAGCAGATTAGGGGTTAATAGCTATAATGTAGGCGGCGGCGATATCGTGTCGGCAGATTAGGGGTTAATACTTGTAGTTAGATTGCGGTGACGTTGGGGGGGGCAGATTAGGTGTTAATAACTATAATGTAGGGGTCGGCGGTGTTAGGGACACCAGATTAGGGGTTAATAGCTATAATGTAGGCGGCGGCGATATCGGGTCTTCAGATTAGGGGTTAATACTTGTAGTTAGATTGCGGCGACGTTGGGGGAGGCAGATTAGGGGTTAATAACTATAATGTAGGGGTCGGCGGTGTTAGGGACAGCAGATTAGGGGTTAATAGCTATAATGTAGGTTGCGGCGATATCCGATCGGCAGATTAGGGGTTAAATAATGTTATTATAGGGTTTGCGATGTGGGGGGGCCTCGGTTTAGTGATTCATAGGTAGTTTATGGGTGTTAGTGACTTAGTGTACTAAATGGGTGTTAGTGTACTAAAAACATACCGAATTTCGGAACGGAATAGAACCGAATTCAGCCGAATCAGAATAAATCCGAAACGAATTTATTCGGATCCGAATAAATCCGAAACAAATTTATTCAAATTTTGCCGAATCCGATTCGATCCGAAACGAAATTTGAAAAGTCCGAATCGATCCGAACCGAAAACGAACCGAATTTTTTAGCCGTGCACATGTCTAGTACTCTGGGCCGGAAAAGTGCCGAGCGTACCTGCTAGTTTTTTGATAACTAGCAAAAGTAGTCAGATTGTGACAAACTTGTGTGCGGAACATCTGGAGTGACGTAAGAATCAATCTGTGTCGGACTGAGTCCGGCGGATCGAAGCTTACGTCACAAAATTCTACTTTTGCCGCTGTGTAGGGCTTGATAACTTAGGCGAATCAGCCTCGCCACAAATACACTGCGGAATTCCAGCGTATTTGAGGTTGATGGCTTGATAACTAGAGGCCATAGATTCAACATCAATTTTGATGATATCAAAAATAGCATCACAAATAAACTCCTAGATTAAGAGTTTTGCGTTAGGGTAAAAAAGCAGCGTTAACTGTTCCTTACGCTGCTTTTTACCGCCCGCTGGTATTACGAGTTTCCCTAACGCCACTAAAAAAAGTTAGACGCTGAAATCGTTACCGACAACCCAGACCTAGTAGTTAACATCTACCGCGAAAATAAACATCCACGAATCACAAAAAAAACATTACACAAACTACACTTACACTCATACAAACACTACACTATATTTATTTTTATGATTTCATATTTTCAGGTCAAAATAGAACGGTTCAAAGTTACGAGATCTCTGGTGTTTAAAAAAAAAGGCACACAAAACCATTTTTCATTGTCTTACATTGACAGACGGGAACAGACACTCATATAGCTACATCTAACTAATAATATTATCACATACATACACTTATCAATACATACAAACAATATACAGCACATTACATACACAAATCACATTTTTATTACGAAATAAACACAATTTAGCTACTTTTTCACACAAGACCATGACGTCACTCACTTTACGCTCAAAACAAGTCTTGGATTTTATTTATACACACATTTTTAGCCTCCATTGACTTCTATGGGGAAGACGTGCTCCTGCACGCGAATGCCAGATTTACCTAAAGCACGGAAAAAGTGTAGACAAGAAAACTCGTAATGACAAATAGATCAAGAAATGGCTATTTCATTATGAACTTATGGCTTTTACTTCTGTGAAATTCACAACAACATCAAATTGTTCCAGAAATTTACATTACATCAACTACAAATCAACATCACTAGTAACAAACATTTTGAATAATCACATCAGATTTAAACGGACAGAAAAATAATTTGAATATTTCATTACTCACAAATAGTAGACAATTGGAAACACCTCTCATTTACCACTATTATAGCATTTAATTTATTCAACTCATATGCTTGCATGAACAGCATATCTACATAGGCTTAACACATGATCATTCATGGATGCACATACATTACTTTTATCATTCACTCATACATGTGCATTGATATCATGGCAAAAAAAAACAAAACATTACATTCTCTCTATGAATCAGGAAACATAAAATAGGGATTTTACTGTCCCTTATAACATCACGATTCACTCAGAATATACCATTAGGAATTACGTACAATAACAACATCATTAGAACAGATTACAGCCGTCACTTTTTGGGAAGGAACAACAATGCTATACTGCTTTATAGAAGTCAGCATATGTGGGAGAGAATCACAATATATACGTAGATGTACATAACACGCATCACGCAACAACAAAGCACACATTTATATTTTAATCAGCACACAATAACAATGTAGTAAAATACAACAGCAGAATGAGGATTTTATAACTAGACAGGCAGGTTGATAATGTGATGACGTCATTAGAAGCTTCAACCATACACATTACAGCTTTAGGACTGTACCGCCCCTTTCAGAAGTTTAGCACTCAATACTACAATACTACATATACGTAAACGAGAGTTTGGAACATCATTATTATTGCGATTTTAATGGGACGTGTACAATATTGTTATCTCACAAATCACTTATATATACAATACTACAGATGTCAGCCGGAAGATCTTCATTATTATTGCAATTTTAAAGGGACGCGTACAATATTGACATCTCACAAATCACTTATATATACAATACTACAGATGTCAGCTGTTACTTTATCGTTTACAAACAATATTGCAGCAACAGTGATCGATAAGATTCTATGCCATTATACACAAGTATGCACTTTCATTCATGTTAGCCTGGACGTGTACTTTTTACAATAAGATCGCTTTTAATAAGTATTTATTACGCATATGAACAAACATTACAAAGATGCACTGTATGTGTTACATTTTACACTTTCACATTGCGATTCATTGGGGGGAAACAAAATTTCAGCAAACACCTAAAAAACCGCCCACTTTGAAAGCATTCTCGCCGCTCACATACAAACAAGTGAATACAATCAGCAATCATTACAAACTCACTACCATTGGACTAATTGCACTCTAAAAACCCCAAACAACATGGCCAAGGCGTCCCTTGTGATCGACATTGTATCAATTCGCTTTTGTGTTTTTGCATACCTTGTTACTCCTTGTGTTGTGTTTGCTCTGCTGTTTGGCTTTGTGCTGCTTAGCTTGGCAAATATGGATGATGATCTGGTAGACGCTGCTGGTGCTGCTGCACAAGTAGCGATTCAGAGAATCAGGCAGGCTCGGCGGCTCTACAGGGTGAGAATCACCTTGGAAAACATGTATGACCTACAGGTGTATGACAGGTATAGACTCAATCGCGAACAGCTCATTGTATACGTATGCGGACTGTTGTCCCTGGCATCACCAAGATGCTAAGCTGCATACACGTCCTGGCCTCCGGGAGTTTTCAATCTGGAGAGGGGTACATGCATGGCCTGGCTCAAGGTACCTTCTCGGTGGTTTTTGATAACCTTCTGGACGCTATGGTACGTGTTAGTAAGCGTTACATAGGATTCCCTCAGAATGATGGTGATTGGAGGCGCCTGAAGAGGGAATTCTTTGCAATAGCTCAATTGCCCAATGTCTTTGGAGCAATAGATTGCACCCACATTGCGCTGCATGCTCCAGCATATGACTTGCCCTTCCGAAATCGCAAACATTTCCATAGCCTCAACGTACAGTATGTTTGTGACCCACGTATGCGGATTATGCACGTGTGTGCGAATTTCGGCGGGACTTGTCATGATGCCCGCATCCTCAGACAGTCTTCCCTGTGATGGCAGTTTGAGGAAAGACAGTTTCCACCTGGGTGGCTAGTTGGTGAGTATTTGTGCACAACATGATTAATTAGTTAGACAATTGCCACTGTAGTCTTCAAAAACAGTTGTTTGTGTAATGTGCAAAATGTGCAGCTCTAGGATGCAATTTAACCATTTAATTGTCTTTCAACAAATGTCTAGTTTTAGCTTCAAACAGATATGCAGCATGTCTTAGCTTAAATGGCCAGATAGAGAATGCTATTTAACCATTTAATTGTCTTTCAACAAATGTCTAGTTTTAGCTTCAAACAGATATGTAGCATGTCTTAGCTTAAATGGCCAGATAGAGAATGCAATTTAACCATTTTGATTTTATTCTAGCAAATGTTTGGTTTATGCGAAATACGCATAGGTAGCATGTCTTAGCTTAAATGGCCAGATAGAGAATTCAATTTAACCATTTTGATTTTATTCTAGCAAATGTTTGGTTTATGCGAAATACGCATAGGTAGCATGTCTTAGCTTAAATGGCCAGATAGAGAATGCAATTTAACCATTTTGATTTTATTCTAGCAAATGTTTGGTTTATGCGAAATACGCATATGTAGCATGTCTTAGCTTAAATGGCCAGATAGAGAATGTGATTTAAACATATAATTCTGTTTAAAGTCAAATGATTATTTTAGTGTACACAAATTAATTTTATTTTAGACCAGAAATGTTTAAAATATTTTTAATATTTTAATTTTTGTTATGTTCATTATTTATAGGTGATTCTGGTTACATGAGCCGTCCTTGGCTCATTACGCCGTTGCGTAACCCCACCGATGAGGCCCAGGAGCGCTATAATAGGGCGCACAAGCGGACTAGGGCTGTAGTGGAGAGGATGTTTGGGCTCCTTAAAATGAGACTCAGATGCCTTGACAGGTCAGGAGGAGCCCTCCAATACAGCCCTAGTAAGGTGGCGAAGATCGTTATAGCCTGCAGCGTCCTGCATAATATTGCAGAGCGGGCTGGGATGCTGCAGGCCGTCCAGGCGCCCCAACGCTTCCTCCTTGATGAGGAGGAAGACCCTATTCTAGAGGGTCCATTCCGGGACGAAGGGCTCAATGTCAGAGCCAACATCATCAACCGCCACTTCAGACAGTAAATAATAGAAGTTAGATAGGAGTATTGCCAATATATGTGAATTCTAGGGAAATGACAAGTAGAGAATTGTGCAAACATGTTAGGATTGTTCATCAAATGATTATAACATTTTAAATTTATTATTATAGGTGATGCTCTGGTCATTGGGTCCTGTAACAACTTTGCCACCTGGTTTTTAAAGACAACATCAGCTGGTAAGTATAAATAATGTATGGACTGTGGCTGGCGGGAATTTGGCACAAACAGACATCATATGGCATACATTTTACAAACTAGTTTAGTTTACACATTACTAGAATTTTGGATACTCAGAAAGGGATCCTCTAGCAAGACTATATGCTTCAAACTCAGATTCAAAGTCACACATCAGAGGTTAGGTCTGCACAATATGACTCATCTTTACACTTGATTGATAGAACATAACACAAGATGCTACACACGCTTAGGAAGCTAGTGATAGAAATAGTTTCAGAAATGGGGGGGGGGAGAGGGGTGCAGAACTAATTCACACACTTTTATTAATTGTTTGAATTTCACTTATTATGCCATTAGGGAGATGACTTCATCTAAAGACTGAAAGTGAAGTATCCCAGACTGAAAGTGAAGTTTCCCAGACTGAAAGTGAAGTATCCCAGTGAAGAATCCAAGATTGAAAGTGAAGAATCCAAGATTGAAAGTGATGAATACTAATGTTATCATGTCTGGCATTGTCTTTCAAATGTGCTGACTTTGAAAACCATACAAAGACACATTCACATGGTAAGTGGCAACAATTTGATGGACTAAGGCTGTGGATGCATCCTATTGGAGACACTTAGATTTGTTTTTGTTTTTTTGTTTGTTTAGATGGTATTTCACAATCCTCTATTTTGAAAATGATGAATAAGACACCTAATGAAGATAAACTGTTATTTTCAAGATAATTGACTTTCAAAGACCATGCATAGAGGTTGGTTTGCACAATGCATGCTAGTTAAGAATCGCATGAGGAAGAATGTTAAGAATTAGGAATAGTTACATGTCCTATATTAGAATGTTTATTTTACATACATTACCCCTACTTTGTGCTACAGAGGAATCACATTCTGACAAATCAGACAAAGGAATACATTTTAGAGTTGATATAGAGGTATATTATTTGAAGGCACATGAAATATTACATTTATGTTCAGCATACAATAAAAATAGATTTTTAAAATGTGATATGCATTATTTTGTCTAATTTAAAATGCTGATATTTATTTATAATATTGATTAGACAATATAATGGTATTTCAAATTATGGATAGGTATAGATTTTATGTATGAACCTTTTTTTTTTTTTGGAAAATATCAAGAACAAAAAAAATACATGTTAGAACATAGACACAAGACGATTTAACAATTATTTGATTTAATGAATATTTTAAGACATGTGTTCATGAAATAACTAATGTTTATAATATTTTCATCTGTGGTGAATTACCATTTTTTTTTTCTTTTCTATTTAATTTATTTTCTTGTCAATAAAATTTTTTTCATACTATATCTTATTTTTATTTTTTTAAATATATATAATTTTGTTAAAAAAAAAATATATATATATATATATATATCCATATAATCTGACAAGTAAACAAAATATTACTCCCATGACTGTTAGTTGTCTATTTGACAAGCACATGCCTGATTTAAAATTTTGCATCATGTATTGAATTAAAAATATAAAAACAGCTTATTCAGATAATGTTAAAGACAAGTATCTTTTATAAATTAATTTGGAGTTAAATCCATCAATGCTTTTATTGTGTAATTTATAGATGTTAAAATTAGAAAATGTTTATGATGAGGATATTTAATCTAAATTAGACAGAACAACTTCATTCTTTTCACTTTTAAGAAAGGAAAGTGGTTAACTTACATTAAAGTGACAGTGTATTTGAATGTTAGATTTTTATTATAATATCTTGTATCTTCCTTAGGTATCCAAAAACATTCTTACACTAAATATAGGTTATTCATCTTAAATTTTTTTAAGGTAATATGTTTTAAATTATCTGTAAATGAAAAGTAAGTTAATTTCATATTTAGACCAAGCTAGTTATTGTATGCCATATTGATTACTTTTCAGTTCTAGTGGAGTCATTTGAAGGGTCATTTAACTATAGATAGATCAAGCGATAACTTATATCAATTCTACTTACCTCTTGGATAGATAGCACATATCATCTATATGTATTTTCATTCCCCTATAGTTTCTTTATACAATGTTAACTCCACATATTCCTAATGGTTTGGTCCTTAAAAGGACATTCCAAAAATATATCATTTAATAAATCATAGACAATACAAATTTAATTTAAAGGGACATTGAACCCAAAAATGTTCTTTCATGATTCAGATAGAGCATGTAATTTTAAGCAACTTTCTAATTTACTCCTATTATCAAATTTTATTCATTCTCTTGGTATGTTTATTTGAAAAGCAAGAATTTAATGTTAGATGCCGGGCCATTTTTGGTGAACAACCTGGGTTGTCCTTGCTGATTGGACAGCACCAATAAACAAATGCTGTCCATTGTTCAGAAACAAAAATTTGCTGGCTCCTTAGCTTAGATGCCTTCATTTTCCAATAAAGATATAAACAGAACGTCGAAAAATTGACAATAGAAGTAAATTTGAAAGTTGATTCAAATTGCATATTATATCTGAATCATGAAAGAAAAAATTTGGGTTCAGTGTCCCTTTAACCCCTTAGTGACCAGAGCACTTTTCCATTTTCTGTCCGTTTGGGACCAAGGCTATTTTTACATTTTTGCGGTGTTTGTGTTTAGCTGTAATTTTCTTCTTACTCATTTACTGTACCCACACATATTATATACCGTTTTTCTCGCCATTAAATGGACTTTCTAAAGATACCATTATTTTCATCATATCTTATAATTTACTATAAAAAAATGATAAAATATGAGGAAAAATGGAAAAAAACACACTTTTTCTAACTTTGACCCCCAAAATCTGTTACATATCTAAAACCACCAAAAAACACCCATGCTAAATAGTTTCTAAATTTTGTCCTGAGTTTAGAAATACCCAATGTTTACATGTTCTTTGCTTTTTTTGCAAGTTATAGGGCCATAAATACAAGTAGCACTTTGCTATTTCCAAACCATTTTTTTCCAAAATTAGCGCTAGTTATATTAGAACACTGATATCTTTCAGGAATACCTGAATATCCCTTGACATTTATATATTTTTTTTTAGTAGACATCCCAAAGTATTGATCTAGGCCCATTTTGGTATATTACATGCCACCATTTCACCGCCAAATGCGATCAAATACAAAAAATTGTTCACTTTTTCACAAATTTTTTCACAAACTTTAGGTTTCTCACTGAAATTATTTACAAACAACTTGTGCAATTATGGCATAAATGGTTGTAAATTCTTCTCTGGGATCCCCTTTGTTCAGAAATAGCACACATATATGGCTTTGGCGTTGCTTTTTGGTAATTAGAAGGCCGCTAAATGCCACTGCGCACCACAAGTGTATCATGCCCAGCAGTTAAGGGGTTAATTAGGGAGCTTTTAGGGAGCTTGTAGGGTTAATTTTAGCTTTAGTGTAGTGTAGTAGACAACCCCAAGTATTGATCTAGGCACATTTTGGTATATTTCATGCCACCATTTCACCGCCAAATGCGATCAAATTAAAAAAAACGTAAAATTTTTCACAATTTTAGGTTTCTCACTGAAATCATTTACAAACAGCTTGTGCAATTATGGCACAAATGGTTGTAAATGCTTGTCTGGGATCCCCTTTGTTCAGAAATAGCAGACATATATGACTTTGGCGTTGCTTTCTGGTAATTAGAAGGCCACTAAATCCTGTTGCGCCTCACACGTGTATTATGGCTAGCAGTGAAAGGGTTAATTAGGGAGTTTGTAGTGAGCTTGCAGGGTTAATTTTAGCTTTAGTGTAGAGATCAGCCTCCCATCTGACACATCCCACCCCCTGATCCCTCCCAAACAGCTCCCTTCCCTCCCCCACCCCACAATTGTCCCCGCCATCTTAAGTACTGGCAGAAAGTCTGCCAGTACTAAAATAAAAGGGTTTTAAAAAAAAAATGAATTTTTTTTTAGCATATTTACATATGCTACTGTGTAGGATCCCCCCCTTAGCCCCCAACCTCCCTGATCCCCCCCAAAACCGCTCTCTAACCCTCCCCTCTGCCTTATTGGGGGCCATCTTGGGTCCTGGCAGCTGTCTGCCAGTACCCAGTTTACAATAAAAAGTGTTTTTTTTTCTTTGTTTTTTTTTTTCTGTAGTGTAGCTTCCCCCCCCCCCCCCACAGACAAACCCCCACCACCTTGCTGATTATTTTAATTTTCGATTTTTTTATCTTTTTTATTTGCACATTTTCTGCAGTGTAGCGGTTCCCACCCGCTCCCTCCCCGTGCACGCGCCCGCCCCCACCCTCCCGCGCCCCCAGCCACCCCCGCCCACGATCCCGCCCCCCTTCACTTCCACAGGGCCATCGATGGCCGCCACCCGCCTCCCGGTCCGGCTCCCACCCACCAACACAGGGAGCAACCGATCTCCGGTGCAGAGAGGGCCACAGAGTGGCTCTCTCTGCACCGGATTACTTAAAAAGGTTATTGCAGGATGCCTCCATATCGAGGCATCACTGCAATAACCGGAAAGCAGCTGGAAGCGAGCAGGATCGCTTCCAGCTGCTTTCCACACTGAGGACGTGCAGGGTACGTTCTCAGGCATTGACTGCCTTTTTTCTGAGGACGCACCCTGCACGTCCTCAGTCGTTAAGGGGTTAAACAACATTTAAATGTACTATTATTATCTAATTATATTCAGTCTTTAGATATCCTTTGTTAAATAAATATCAATGCACATGGCTTAGACAATGACATAAGGCATCTATGTTTAACCAACAATCAGCAGCAAAAGAGCCTATCTAGCTACGCTTTTCAGTCAAGAATATCAATTTAAAAAAGATAATGAGAGAATAAAACAAAATATGACGTTGTTTTAATATTGTATTATCCATCGAAATCAGTTTAAAAACATATAGCTTAATGTCCCTTTAAGGTAAAGCTGGCTAAATACAGCCATTATAAGATAATTCATTCACAGTGGGGCAAACAATCCAGAAGGTAATACAAATATGCTTCATTCACATGTGATACTAATTTTGATAAAGGGAGGTGCATAGGTTTATGATCAGCAAAGCATTATTGGGAAATACCTACTTAAAGGGACATGAAACAAAATTTTGTTTTTGTTATTTCAAAAGAGTATGCCATTTTAAACAACTTTGAAATTTACTTCTATTATCTCATTTGCTTAATTCTCTTGACATACTTTGCTGAAAAGCATATCTAGATAGGCTCAGTAGCTGCTGATTGTTTGCTGCACATAGATGCCTTGTGTGATTGGCTCCCCCATGTGCATTGCTATTTCTTCAATCAAGGATTTCCAAAGAATGAAGCAAATTAGATAATAGAAATAAATTTGAATGTTGTTTAAAATTGTATTCTCTACTTGAATCATGAAATAAAATATTTAGGTTTAGTGTCCCTTTAATTGTGGCTGCCCACCAATACATATTTACAATGTTTACACAGATTTATTTAGAGCAAGATTGCATATCAGCTCATGAAAGGGACGGAAACTTAAAAGCGTTTCTTTCTGGAATAAGAAATAAAATTTAATTTTAAACATTAACATTTAATTCTATCATCGATTTTAAAGCTTTATTTTGTGCTTATTTGCTTTCCAACCATATCTAGATATGCTCATTAGCTGAAGATCGGTGGATGCACAGAGATGCCTTGTGTGATTGGCTCAACCATGTGCATTGCAATTTCTTCTGTTAAGGATATCTAAAGATTAATCTAGATTGATAGTTACATTTTAAATTATAAAAATGTATTATCTCTCCGGATCATTTGAAGAAATTATTTTGTTGTAATGTCTCTTTAAAAATAAAGACGCCATTGCCCAATAAAATATGTGAGCAGTTCAGACAAATACAAGCTCGAGGTTTATTTACTAATAAGAAACAAACGTGTATTTTAACATTTATAAACCGATTATCCAAGTTACGGACATTATAACCAGAAATTACGCATTTCAGAAATATCGCGTGGGAAACGTATCTTGCAACACGAGATTTGCATCTTTAAAAATTCTAGTCTAATGTCACGCAATAGCACACAATCGATGTGCATTAAAAATACATTTAATAGAGCAATGTCAATACTTCACAATAAGTCCCGAAATTGATTTAATGAACAATAAATACATACAATGTTAAATTTGTATTACTAAAACGTATTTGTATTAAAGAACCAGAACAATATTAAACATAGAAATGTAGACAACATTTAATAATGTGACAGGATTATATATTTGTAAAATGTTAAACATTAATATTTAATGGATCACGTATATTAAATCTGCGTCACACATATCCGCATAACAACCTCATGAGTTACAAATAAGTCTACATGAAAAATGTAGTAACAGCACCCCCAGGAGGTATGTGTATGGAAGTTACTAATATATGAAACATTAAGGAACGGCCAATCAGAGTTCATCACACAAACATAACTTGAGTCAGGATGGTCTCACAGACATGATAACAAAATTTCAATATTTTATCCAATCAGATGTACAGATAACATGTCCCATGGTGCATCTCATGTTTACTTCACCATATAAAAGTCCCTTACATGTTGCCATCTTTGTCAGTTCTCTAATGCCTGCTGGCAGTTATATATAATTTCTATATATAATATATATATATTCTATTTGGACTAGCAGGTATGATGCCTCCCAGGTTCACCAAGCCGGAGAGTACTGCACTGGTCAACCCCATCCAGGACTTCTATCCGCAGCTGTTTGGAAACAAGAGGAGGTTGACAGATGTGAAGATTAAGAAGGCCCTCTGGGCGTCTATCACCAATGATGTTAAATTGGTGTGTGGCATCCAGAGGAGTCAGGATCAGATCATGCGGAGGTTCGGAGATACGAGGTTGCGATGGAACAAAAAAGTCGACCTCATGAGGGAGTGGGTACAAGCCCAGAAGAGAGATGGCAAGAAGATTAAGCCCCAACGGAAACTCTACCCACTCCCTTATGAGGTGACTTTATGCGAGCTCCTCAATCTCCGGATCCCCAAAAGATTTTGATCCTCTCCATCCTCGGCCTCCTCTTCTTCCCTCCCAGCTGCTGGATCTGAAAGTCCTGACCCGGGGGCCAGTGCAGCTGCTTCTCCGTCCGGTGTCCTGGGAGGAGCGGACAGAGAATCTGAACCAGGTAACTATCCAACTTCATATAATATATTAATATTTGAGTAGATTTTTAAGAAATGTGTATATAGTCATATATTCAACCTATATAGATCTCACAACACACGCTACATATGATGTTCTGATATCTGATTTTAGATTTGTCACACATGAAATAGGAGTGATGTTTCTGGCGCTCTCCAGAATATGCGTCACAGAGTGAAAAGGGAATTGCGCATCCATGAAATCACTATCATCCACCATTTCATACATTGACTATCGAATCATAACCCAGTTATAAATATTATTTGTTATTGTTCAATATTATCAAATATACGATTTCAATATCGTAATACACCCACTTGCAAAATATTTGAAGTCTTTATGAAATGATACTCATCACACTACTATATCCAAAACAATTCTGATTCACGGATGCGCAATTCCGCTTGGAATCATTGCGCAATGATCACGAAAAATAGAATTGCGCACACACATGAACATGTGTTTGCTGTAACTGGCATCGCTTTATACATGTTGGTCAAATGTATACGTTAATTAGTATATATGGGAAGAATACAGTATCCTTATTTACAATCTTCTACATTCTACAAACTATACTAGCAAGATCAAAATAAACAATAAACTATCTCTATCAATTGATGAGAATGCAAGAAGACAACAAATGAATTAAAGCTACAGTCAACAACATAAAAGATTGAAAATAAGAGTACAGGATATATTTTTTAAGACATTAATTGAGGAAACTATTAACTCATGTGAATAAAAATAGATTATTAGTTTGTCACTGTAAATTTAAAAAAAAATTGTTCGTCTCCATGGCCTGATTTGTATTAATGATATCCAATCCTCATTGAATATTTTACAGATCTGGATGTTGGTGCTGGAACCTCAAGCCCGGGCTTGCCACAGTATGGTATGTCTCATTTTAATTTACCTTTGTCTTAGAAACATGGACATAACATTACATAATACATTCACATTGATCGATATTTATATGGATACTCAAATTCTCTTTTCTTGTTAGTTTAAATTAAGAATCCCAAATCAAATTTTGGATTACATTGTAATACAAATATAAAATTAGGACTATTTGAAGATATCCCTTCTATTCTTCATATCTTCATTTTACTGTAAGATTAGTTTCATGGCCAATTTATATTCTGCCCCTGTGTAGTGCTTGACATTTATTGGATACAATTTGACAACAATAACACATTTTTTTATATGTGCCAATTCAAAAAATATACATTACATACGTTTTTGGGTTCTTATCATTAAAGGGACATGAAAACAAACTTTTCAATTTTCGGATTTAGACACGTGATTTCAAAAAAACAATAAATCAATTTTATTAGCTAAATTGCTTCAGTCTATTGTTATCCTTGTTCTAAAATCATATCTAGGTCGGCTCAGGATCAGCAATGCATTACTGGGATTAACCGGCTGATTTTTGGAGGCAGAAAATTGCCTAATTTCATAGGTTCAACTCATGTGTTCAGATAACAGTAGTACATAGTTGCTCCTTATAACACAATGAAGCAAAATATTCCAAAATAAGTCTATTTGAAATATTTTTAAAATCACAGGCTGGATTTTATTTCAAAATTAATCCAATTACACATTTTGAGCTTCATGTCCCTTTAAGAGTGGATAATTAAAGAATCTTGATGATATCCTTAAATTACATATTTGATTGTAATTGCATGCTCCATCCCATTCATTACATCAACATATGGACTCGACAATTCATTAACAGCGACATTGTCAAATCAAGATATTTAAATATTAAAGGGACAATGACCACTAATTATTTCTGTTGTCATTCAGATAGAGCATGCAATATTAATCAACTTTATAATTTACTCCTATAATCATATTTTTGTTATTCTCTTGGTATCTTTATTTGAAAAGCAAGAATGTAAGTTTAGAGGCAGGTCCATTTTTATTGACCATTCCAACCTGGGTTGTTCTTGCTGATTGTGGATACCTTCAACAAACAATATTTAATGAACAAAATAATTGCTTAGCGGCCTTTAAACAAAATAAAAAAAAAACACAGACAAATTTATAATAGGAGTAAATGTAAAATTTGAATAAAATTGAATGTTCGATTTGAATCAATGAATTTAAAAATTGTGGTCAGTGTCCCTTTAATAATCAAGATATTCATTCATCCTTACATTGTTTTGAGGAAACAATATTGATATCTAAATCACATATTCACTCTTGGACTTACTTTATAGATATAAGCATACTCTAACAGCACCATGATGACATATTTTGAATAATAACTTCTGTTTTGCATTGTGATCAATATGTGTTGTGTCCTAAACAAGATTACTGTACATTGCACAAATGGATCAATGTGACACATGGCTTTGGTTCGATTTGTCACCAGTTGTTATTCCAAATGTTGTTTGTGTGTATTATTTTAAAAACATTGATCAATGGGTATATTTAGATATGCCATAGAATCATATGAGATGAATTTTCTGTCTAATATAGTAAGAAATTAAACATATGTTAAAGATATCTTTTTCTTTAGAATCACCTTGATTAACTCATGCATTTATTAGTGCATATTAGTGCTCTATTCTTCACATTTCTAAGTATATTATTCTGAAAAATCAATACTGATGTGATTTAGTGATGTCCAAACTGTGTTCACTAATATATATCTATATCATTAATAGATATAGTTGTTGTGACGAGCCCAGAGGGATCCAGCACCAATGCTGAGCAGCCTTTACAGGCTTCAGGTAAGTCCATTGACTCATTCATATGTCATTGAAGGTGTATTTGTAATCAATATTATGATCATGATTCTGATGAAGCATTACATTTGACTAGTGATGTCACAAATATTTCGCCGGCGAATAGTTCCCGGCGAACATAGCATGTTCGCGTTTGCCACGAACGGCGAACATATGCCATGTTCGGTCCGCCCCTATTCCTCATCATTGAGTAAACTTTGACCCTTTACCTCACAGTCAGAAGACACATTACAGCCAATCAGCAGCAGACCCTCCATCCCAGACCCTCCCACCTCCTGGACAGCATCCATTTTAGATTCATTCGGAAGCTGCATTCTTAGTGAGAGGAGGGACAGTGTAGCTGCTGCTGATTTAATAGGGAAATCGATAGCTTGGCTAGTGTATTCAGTGTCCACTACAGTCCTGAAGGACTCATCTGATCTCTGCTGTAAGGACAGCACCCCAAAAAGCCCTTTTTAGGGCTAGAACATCATTTTTTTCCCTGTGTAATCTAATTGCAGTTGCCTGCCTGCCAGCGTGTGTGTCAGGCTCACAGCGTATACAGTGCCCACTTGCCCAGTGCCACCACTCATATCTGGTGTAACAGTAGAGTACATTTAAAAAAAACAACACTTTTTTGACTGTGAAATAATAGCAGACAGCTGTCAGTACCCAAGATGGCCACCAATAAGGCAGATGGGGAGGGTTAGAGAGCTGTTTTGGGGGGGATCAGGGAGGTTGGGGGCTAAGGGGGGATGCTACACCACAGCATATGTAAATATGCTACAAAATATATATATTTTTTTAAAAACCTTTTATTTTAGTACTGGCAGACTTTCTGCCAGTACTTAAGATGGCGGGGTCAGTTGTGGGGTGGGGGAGGGAAGGGAGCTGTTTGGGAGGGATCAGGGGGTCTGATGTGTCAGGTGGGAGGCTGATCTCTACACTAAAGCTAAAATTAACCCTGCAAGCTTCCTACAAACTACCTAATTAACCCCTTCACTGCTAGCCATAATACACATGTGATGCGCAGCAGCATTTAGCGGCCTTCTAATTACCAGAAAGCAACGCCAAAGTCATATTAGTCTGCTATTTCTGAACAAAGGGGATCCCAGAGAAGAATTTACAACCATTTATGCCATAATTGCATAAGTTGTTTGTAAATAATTTCTGTGAGAAACCTAAAGTTTGTGAAAAAGTGAACAATTTTTTTTTTATTTGATCGCATTTGGCGGTGAAATGGTGGCATGAAATATACCAAAATGGGCCTAGATCAATACTTTGGGTTGTCTACTACACTACACTAAAGCTAAAATTAACTCTACAAGCTGCCTACATGCTCCCTAATTAACCCCTTCACTGCTGGGCATAAAACACGTGTGGTGCGCAGTGGCATTTAGCAGCCTTCTAATTACCAAAAAGCAACGCCAAAGCCATATAAGTCTGCTATTTCTGAACAAAGGGGATCCCAGAGAAGCATTTACAACCATTTATGCCATAATTGCATAAGTTGTTTGTAAATAATTTCTGTGAGAAACCTAAAGTTTGTGAAAAAGTGAACATTTTTTTTTTATTTGATCGCATTTGGCGGTGAAATGGTGGTATTAAATATACCAAAATGAGCCTAGATCAATACTTTGGGTTGTCTACTACACTACACTTAAGCTAAAATTAATTCTACAAGCTGCCTACATGCTCCCTAATTAACCCCTTCACTGCTGGGCATAAAACACGTGTGGTGCGCAGTGGCGTTTAGCAGCCTTCTAATTACCAAAAAGCAACGCCAAAGCCATACAAGGTGTCCTTCCAAGGGGGCAACAGCAGTCTCTAAGTCCAGATATCCTACCGATCGGTCCCAGGTCCAAATGAGTGTTCGATATTTCCCAAAAGAGTTCACTCCAACACTTGTATATAAGTTTCAACAGTGCAATAATACAATAGGCTACAAAGTTACAATTAGCTCTCACACGGAGACTCTATGGCTTGTGGGCTTGGCTTTATGCATTTTGCGGGTCCAATCCCGCTTCATCAGAGGCATGCCCACTGGCTACCAATCCCTCTTTATATACACAGATGACAAATGGACAGTGCCCTCAGCTAAAGCATTAATTTAAATTGTGTCATTCATAACTCATTTTTCAAAGTGTCCGCAGCAGTATCGTAATCCTCCAATTTGGAGCAATTGCGTCTAATCCTCAGTAACTGTACAAAGGGACTTTTTTATTTTTTTATTTATCATAATGTGCCCTCTTAGCATGGAGTAGCCCATTAGTGTCTGTATTTTTTCTAAATAGCTTTGTTATTATTCTGCCTTTGACAGTGTAAGATCTAGGAAGGTAACACTTTCTGTATCCACACTAAGGCGTCTATTTAACAAGTATCGGGAAGACATTGCTAAATGCTGTCAGCATACGCTGTCAGCATTTAACATTGCACAAGCATTTTTTGTGTCAATCATCCTGATCGGATTGGGATGATTGCAGTCCAACACCTAAAAGGTGGCGAACAAGTTAAGGAGCAGCGGTCTTACTAACCGCTGCTTCTTAGCTTAAGTTTCCAGGGAGCAGGAAACTTTGGGCTTAGAAAGCAGCATCTGCTGCTTGTTAAATCTACCCCTAAGTGTAAATTTAAGATTACACAAATTTCTATTAACATGATCTATAAAGGAATCAATGTTCTGAGAGTCACCCTTCCAGATTAACACTATGGCTCCTATTTATCAAAGGTCTTGCGGACCTGTTCCGACAGTGTGGATCAGGTCCGCAAGACCTCGCTAAATGCGGAGAGCAATACGCTCTCTGTATTTAACATTGCACCAGCAGCTCACAAGAACTGCTGGTGCAACGCCGCCCCCTGCAGACTCGCGGCCAATCGGCCGCCAGCAGGGGGTGTCAATCAACCCGATCGTACTCGATCGGGTTGATTTCTGGCGATTCCTGTCCGCCTGCTCAGAGCAGGCAGACAGAGTTATGGAGAAGCGGTCTTTGTGACCGCTGCTTCATAACTGCTGTTTCTAGCGAGCCTGCAGGTTCGCTAGAAACACGGGGCATCAAGCTCCATTCAGAGCTTGATAGATAGGCCCCTGAATCATCGATAAACCTATACCTATATATATATGACAGTCCTCCCACCAATGCATATACAAGTTGGAGAATGTTGGGGCAAACTCAGTCCCCATAGCTGTCCTTATTCTTTGCAAGTAATACTGATTTTCAAATAGAAAATAATTCCTATCTAAACAAATATTATTGCTTTTTTAATAAATTCCCATTGCTTACACTCAATGTAGTCATATTTTTTAAACAAATGCTCCACCGCTATAATGCCCATATTATGTGGGATTGAGGTATATAATGCTGTGACATAAAGTGTAACCATACAAAGTCATCCTCCCATTTTTGTTCAGATAGTAATTCCAGAATATGAGGAGCATATTTAATTCCAAATTAGGAACCATTGGTTTCAATACCGTGTCCACATATTCCAATAGTTTCATAGTCAAAGAATCTATCCCTGACACAATCAGGCATCCAGGTGGATCTAGCAGACTTTTATGGACCTTTGGTAGATGGTAAAATACAGCTATCTTCGGGAAACCTACCCCTAGATACCTGCTTTCCATCTTATCCAAGACCCCCTCTCTCATCCCTTCATTAATGAGTTCCCTATATTGTTCTAGAAACCCCTAAGTGGGGTTTTTATATAGCTTAACATATGTGGCTTCTTCTCCAAGGAGGTGGAATGCCTCCCTTAGATTATTGTTTCTAATTTGTATCACAATTTTGTCTCCTTTGTCACAAGCCATAATCACTATTTCTCTGCCTTTTTTTTCAAATTCTCTGGCACTTCTCTTTCTTTTTTGGCCAAATTCTTCTTCTTCACACTTCTTCCCTCTTTTTTACAAATATCCTCCAATTCCTTACACAATGTTTCACTAAACACCGGGATGAAATTTCCTTGAGACTGTATTGGATAAAAAAATGATTTAGTTCTGAGCCCTGTGACCCCGAGACCTTCTGTCTTGTTATACAGTGTGCTTACATACAGTATTCATTAGTAATCTCTTCTATAATTTGCTTGGGCTCTTCCTCATAATGCCCATTTTCAATTTGGAGGTCACAAAGTATTTGCAAGCATTCTAAATCCTCTATATTCAACTTACCACTTGCATCATCCTTTCCCCCCTTCTCTCTTTTCCCCCTTCTCAAAGTGATCTGCAATAGTAAGCTTTTTAATTCATTTCTGTGTGTCTATATAGAGCTCAAAACTATTAGGTCTGGCTGATGGGGCAAAATATAGCCCCTTTTTCAGTACACATTCCTCTACTGCTGTTAAATTATTTGAGCAGATGTTGAATAATTTATGCTCATGTTTTACTGAGGTGTATCTGTTGCTCTCTTTTTTTCTTTTTAGCTCTTACGGTCACTCCTCCTCTACATCCTCTAGTTCTTTTTCCATCCATTGTTTTCTTCCTTGATTCTGCTCCCACCCTAAAAAATGTTCAGATTCTCCTGCTTCCTTATACTTCGCCCAGCTTCGTTGAGGACTTCGGCCCGGCTGGGTGAAGACTTCTCAAGGTAGGGTGATCTTCAAGGGGTTAGTGTTAGGTTTTATTAAGGGGGGATTGGGTGGGTTTTAGAGTAGGGTTGGGTGTGTGGGTGGTGGGTTTTAATGTTGGGGGGTATTGTATTAATAGGTAATAGAGCTGATTACTTTGGGACAATGCCCCGCAAGAGGCCCTTTTAAGGGCTATTTGTAATTTAGTATAGGGTAGGGCTTTTTATTATTTTGGAGGGCTTTTTTATTTTATTAGGGGGATTAGATTAGGTGTAATTAGTTTTAAAAACTTTTAATTATTTTATTATTTTCTGTAATTTAGTGGGGTTTTTTCGTACTTTAGATATTTTTTTTTCAATTGTATTTAATTGTAGTTAATTTAGGTAATTAATTTAATTATAGTGTAGTGTTAGGTGTAATTGTAACTTAGGTTAGGTTTTATTTTACAGGTATATTTGTCTTTATTTTAACTAGGTAGCTATTAAATAGTTAATCACTATTTAATAACTATTCTACCTAGTTAAAATAAATACAAAGTTGCCTGTAAAATAAAAATAAATCCTAAAATAGCTACAATGTAACTATTAGTTATATTGTAGCTATCTTAGGGTTTATTTTATAGTTAAGTATTTCGTTTTAAATAGGAATTAATTAATTAATGATAGTTATTTTATTTAGATTTATTTAAATTATATTTAAGTTAGGGGGGTTAGGGTTAGGGTAAGACTTAGGTTTAGGGGTTAATAACTTTAATATAGTGGCGGCGACTTTGGGGGCAGCAGATTAGGGGTTAATAAATGTAGGTAGGTTGCGGCGACATTGGGGTGGCAGATTAGGGGTTAATAAATATAATGTAGGGTTCGGCGATGTTGGGGGCATCAGATTAGGGGTTCATAAGTATAATGTAGGTGGCGGCGGTGTCCGGAGCGGCAGATTAGGAGTTAATGATATAATGCAGGTGTCGGCAATGTCGGGGGCGGCAGATTAGGGGTTAATAAGTGTAAGATTAGGGGTGTTTAGACTCGGGGTTCATGTTAGGGTGTTAGGTGTAGACATAAAAAGTATTTCCCCATAGGAATCAATGGGGCTGCGTTAGGAGCTTTACGCTGCTTTTTTGCAGGTGTTAGGTTTTTTTTCAGCCGGCTCTCCCCCATTGATTCCTATGGGGAAATTGTACACAAGCACGTTTTACCTGCTTACCGCTAACGTAAGCAGCGCTGGTATTGAGGTGAGATGTGGAGCTAAATTTTGCTCTGCGCTCACTTTTTTGCGGCTAACGCCGGGTTTCTAAAGACCCGTAATACCTGCGTTTTCTGTAGGTGAGCAGTAAGAAAAAACTGCTCGTTAGCACCGCACAGCCTTACCGACAAAACTCGTAATCTTGGCGTATGTAAAGCTATACATAGTCAAAATAAATCCTTTATTTGAAAAACATATGGATTCAGAACTTTACTAGGCTGTAACTTGTGATACCGTGTATGTGTCAGTTTTCAAATAAAGGGTTTATTTTTACTATGCATTTTGATAGCTTTACTTTCAAAACAGGAACACATGAATGACAGGAAGTGAAAACCCTTTATTGGTCTAAATTAACCAGACCTCTGGTTAAGGATAAAAAGCCCCCAAATAAAGTGGACCATTCTTTAAAATAAATAAAAATATAAGGATTTTTATTTTTTAATAAAAAACTTCACAAAGCAGTTATAAGGGGTTAAAGTGAGGGGATGTGGGGTGTTTGGAAAAATAAAACGGCACTGAAAGTACTTTTACATAGAGGAGAATGGGGACTGTGTTTGTATGGTAAATGCGTATAAACACATATAAATACATGGAGATAAATACAGTGCGCAGCATAAATGAGTACACTCCAATAGATTTGTCAGAAAACCTTTACTTACCTTTCAGAAACAACATATTCTATGGGACACTATACTACAAAATACTCCCACAAATGCAGGCCATTAATTGCAACCAAGATTTGGTAATTTGCTCCCACAGCAAAGTATTTGTCCTAACAAATTCATTCAAGACCATGTTGCAAAAATAAATAAGTCACAGGAGCAAAGCTAAATGTCTGACAACAAATTCCTAATTAATAAGAATTCAATTACGGGTGAGTCGAATTATTCATTAAACAGGTGTCCAGCAGACAGTTGATTATAAAAGGGTGTTACTTACTTAAGAAAACCATTTCCCATGTCATGCTGTCAGCAATGGCACTACATGGAAGAGAAATGTCACAAGGCCTGAGAAAGAAAATAATTTCTTTACACAAGAAAGGTGAAGGCTACGAGAAGATCAGCAAGGCTTTACTTATCAGTCAGAATACTGTAGAAAACGTGATACAAAAATGTAACAAAGATGGAACTTTAACCATCTCACAGAGCCGTCCAGGCCGTCCACGGAAGTTAACACCTAGACAGGAGCGTCTTGTAATGAGAAGACTTGAAGAAAATTGCCATGCAAGTTCACTGCAGTTAGCTAAAGAAGTAGAAAGCCAAACTGGGGTGATTATTTCCTGTGACACAACATGGCGCACACTGCAGAGGAATGGCATGCATGGGTGTCATCCGTGAAGGAAGCTTCTCCTAAAGCCCATGCACAAAAAAGCCTGCTTACAATTTGCCAGGACACATGCTGAAAAAGAAGAAGACTCTGTACTCTGGAGTGATGAGACCAAGATAAATGTTTTTGGAACTGATGACTTCAAAACTGTATGGCGTCACAAAGGTGAGGAGTACAATGAAAAATGCATGGTGCCTACAGTGAAACATGGTGGTGGCAGTGTCTTCTGTGGGGCTGCATAAGTGCTGCTGGTGTCGGGGAGCTGCATTTCATTGATGGTATCATGAATTCACAGATGTGCTGCTCTTTATTGAAAAAGAAGATGCTACCATCACTCTGTGCCCTTGGCCGTCATGCAGTTTTCCAACATGACAATGATCCAAAACACAAATCTAAGGCCACTGTTGCATTTCTGAATAAGAACAGGGTGAAAGTGATGCAGTGGCTAAGTATGTCTCCTGATCTGAACCCAATCGAACACCTATGGGGAATTCTGAAGAGGCAAGTTGAGCATCACTCTCCATCCAGCATCCATGCTCTAAAAGAGGTCATTCATGAAGAATGTAAAAAGATAGATGTTGCAATATGTTGCCAAAATGTTCATTCCATGCCTAGAAGACTTGGTGCTGTCCTTACAAATCATGGAGGTTGTACAAAATACTAGATGTAGTGGTATTTGTTGTGGGTGTATTCATTTGTGCATCACCTACTTTAAGTAACCCTGAAGATTTGTAATCTAAGTTATATTATTATCCTTAATTTCATGTAATGAGTTAAACAAATGTTGAGCACTGTATGTACTGTATATATTCATATACATATATATTTAAAGTGAATGTAAATTTTGATAATAAAGTGCCCGGTTTTTAAAAATTTGATTAAAAACAGGGGCACTTTAATTCATGTGTGTTGTATTACAGAGTGGTGCGGCAATAGCGCACTCGCGATAGAGCTTTATTGGGCTCCACTCGTAATCGAGCCCTGAATCAGGAAACTTTACTGTGGACTCCCATGTCCGTTTATCCATACAATGTATGTCCACTTTTTCATATTCTTATTTCTTTATTACAGAAATATTATTAAATGCAATGAAATCAATAGCTGAAGAGCCATATAAGGTACACAAAATTTGTCATTCCTAAAGTGATCTATAAATCAAGTTGTTTTATTCATACATAAAACAGTGTTTAAAATCCACTTTTTTCTATTTTCTTAGCAATGTTTACATGGGTTTATAAATTGAAAGCAGTCCAAGGACACAAACCAATAACCCCCCCCAAAAAAAAAATCTGACCAGTTAGTTACCAGATTTAAATATGCTTGTGCACTGCTATTAACAGAATTTTAAAATTCATGAGTAGTTCATCACCAAAATAAAGTGGACTATTCTTGAACAGAAAGAGTATACTCCAGTGTCAGGAAATATGTTGCTGCCTCCATGAAATAAGTTGGAAATACAGAATTTTAAATAATAAATTGCCACTAAATTTATTTCTAAATGTAAGCAACTTATATATATATTTGCTTGAGTTTTTTGATGTGCAATAAGGAATTTGGGTTTTCAATATCCTTTTTAAAGGAAACCTTACACGGTTTTAAATGTCGTCTAAGTGATGATTTCACATCTTTATTTTTCAGGCTGTAAATCAGTGGATTCAGTATGGGAACTACTGCTGTATTAAAGAGAGAGAAAAGTTTTTTGTTTTCTAAGTTATCCATTGATTCTGGTGTCATATATTGGCAGAAGATCGTTGTATAAAGAAGGATAACAACGATGAGGTGGGAGGAGCATGTGTAGAAGGCTTTACGTCTTCCAGTGCTGGAATTTATTCTTATGATGGTGTTAATTATAAACATATAAGAGATGAAAGTGAGACTAAATGGAGTGAAACATGTAATTAAACCTCCGTTAATAAATATATAAAGGTCCAAAAATGTTGTGTCACTGCAAATGAGTTTCTTCAGTGGCATAACATCACAGAAAAAATGATTTATTATGTTGGATTTATAACATGTGAAACTTAATATTGCTACTAGTAAAGGTGTGACTTCGATAAAACCCATTACCCAAGAGACAGTGGCCAATATAAGGCAAATCTTTTGGTTCATCTTCATATGATAATGCAAGGGGTTACAGATAGCCGCATAACGGTCATAGCCCATGACTGCTAGGATTAAAAACACAGTACTTTGCAATGATGAAAATATATACATATGGATCATGCAGAAAATAAAAGACGTTGTATTGTCTCCTGATATGAAGCTAAACAAAATCTTATGTAGTGTGATGGTGGTTGAGCAAATGTCAATGAGGGACAAGTTACTCAAGAAGAAATACATGGGGGTGCGGAGTTGAGGATCTAGAGAGACGAGCTGAATAATCATCAAATTACCACCAAAACAAATGAGATAAATAAGAAGAATTAGAAAGAAGATTGGCTCCTGCAGCTCGGGCTTTTCAGAAATTCCCTTAATAATGAAATAAGTTACTTCAGTGTAATTTATCTGTTCCATGATTCAGATGCTAAAATAAAGAAAATCTTAGTTAAACTTTATTTTTCTATATTTTTCCTATAAATTAACTCATTTATTAAAGTCAAGACATAAAAACCTGGTGAAAAGAAATTCCATTTTAATTTCTAAGTAATACATTTCAGATTGGTCCCTATTCTGTGACAAAATGTATTTGTCTTTGTTCCTTTTCTTTTAACCGATTCATTTCACATAATGACCGGTTGCCATAATGAGCATCATGGTCTGAGTGTGTATAATGAACCATGTTCGTCATGAAGGGGAATTATCATATCAAAGCTGTTTTTGTAGTCCCATGCATTATACAGAACAGTGATAGTGTGTGGCCTCCTAAGGGAGTGCCAGTGATGTCACTACAAAGGTGTTCTGATGTCACATAGGGGTAGAGTCAAGGTAGTTGAATGGGGAGAGGATATTTAAAACCCAAATCACAAAACCCAAACATTTTCTTTCATAATTAAGATAGATCATATAAGTATAAAAAAACTCTCTAATTTACTTATATTATCTAAATTGCTTCATTCTGTTGGTATCCTTTGTAGAAGGAGCAGTAATGCACTACTGGGAGCTGGCAGAAAGCCAATGAGAAGCGGAAAATATGTGCAGCCACATATCAGCAGCTTCTGAGCCTACCTAAATTGGAAAGTTATTTAAAATTCCCTGGTCTATCTGGATCATAACAATAAAAATGTATGGTCAGATTACAAATGGAGTGCAAATTAACGCTTCCGCTTGAAGGTAAAAGGAAAAAAAAAATTATTAAAATCACAGCCCTGCTACCAGATGCACTTACTGAGTTAAAATGACAAATATGCTCATCAGAAAGAAATAGCCAGCCTCAATACAGCGTCTGCTTCAATTTACCGCTCCACACCGTTTGCAGTGATTTTCTAAAAGGATGTGAGATCCAACCGCTTACTCCGGCACTTGGAAACATGGAAGTCAGCGGTTAACTTTGCTGTTTGTTACTGAACTTTCCGTGAGTGTCCAGTAAAACTTGAAACCCTTAAAAGGGAACTTCCAAGTTTTCCTGGACAATCATGGAAATTGAAGAAGAAGCTGTATCGAGGCTGGTAATTTTGATAAGTGTATCTATATTTTTAATCCTGTGAGAGCATCTTATAGCAGGGATGTGATTTTTCTTTTTCCTTTAAATCGAGTTGCACTGTGCTTCTCTCATTCTAGCTACTTAAAATAGTGTTTAAATTTAAAAAAAATAATAACATGGAGCCCTTTCCAGTCAAGTACCTGAAAACAATCAAAATCATTTTTAATCAATATTAATATTTAATAATCGGCTAGATTACGAGTTTGGTGGTAAGCTAAAAAAGCAGCATTAACAGGTCCTAACGCTGCTTTTTTACGCCCACTGGTATTATGAGTCTTGCAGGTTTAGGGTCACCGCTCACTTTTTTGGCCTTACCGCAAAACGACTTACGTAAACATCGTAAAGTTTTTTTTCTATGGGATTTCCATAGCGCTGATATTATGAGTCTGTCCTGGGAGGCCAAAAAGTGAGCGGTACACCCTCTCCTGTCAAGAGTACTACCGCATTTTAAAGTCAGTAGTCATGAGTTTTATGGTACAACGCTGTAGCATAAAACTCATAACTAAAGTGCTAAAAAGTACACTAACACCCATAAACTACCTATTAACCCTTAAACCGAGGCCCTCCCGCATCGCAAACACTAAAATGAATTTTTTAACCCCTAATCTGCCGCTCCGGACACCGCCGCCACCTACATTATATTTATGAACCCCTAATCTGCTGCCCCCAACATCGCCAACACCTACATTATATTTATTAACCCCTAATCTGTCTCCCCAATGTCGCCGCAACCTACCTACACTTATTAACCCCCAATCTGCCGCCCCCAATGTCACCGCCACTATAATAAACATATTAACCCCTAAACCGCCGCACTCCCGCATCTCAAACATTAGTTAAATAATATTAACCCCTAATCTGCCGTCCCTAACATCGCTGCCACCTACCTACATTTATTAACCCCTAATCTGCCGCCCCCAACGTCGCCACCACTATATTAAAATTATTAACCCCTAAACCTAAATCTAACCCTAACACCCCTAACTTAAATATAATTAAAAGAAATCTAACTAAATATTCCTATCATTAACTAAATTAATCCTATTTAAAACTAATACTTACCTATAAAATAAACCCTAAGCTAGCTACAATATAACTAATAGTTACATTGTATCTAGCTTAGGATTTATTTTTATTTTACAGGCAAGTTTGTATTTATTTTAACTAGGTAGAATAGTTATTAAATAGTTATTAACTATTTAATAACTACCTAGCTAAAATAAATACAAACATACCTGTAAAATAAAACCTAACCTAAGTTACACTAACACCTAACACTACACTATAATTAAATAAATTAACTAAATTAACAACAATTAAATCAATTAAATTAAATTAGCTAAAGTACAAAAAAACAAAACACTAAATTACAGAAAATAAAAAACAAATTACAGATATTTAAACTAATTACACCTAATCTAATAGCCCTATCAAAATAAACCCCCCCCCCAAAATAAAAAAAAACCCTAGCCTAAACTAAACTACCAATAGTCCTTAAAAGGGCCTTTTGCGGGGCATTGCCCCAAAGTAATCAGCTCTTTTACCTGAAAAAAAAAATACAAACAACCCCCCCAACAGTAAAACCCACCACCCACACAACCAACCCCCCAAATAAAATAATATCTAAAAAAACCTAAGCTCCCCATTGTCCTGAAAAGGGCATTTGGATGGGCATTGCCCTTAAAAGGGCAGATAGCTCTTTTGCAGGCCCAAAGTCCCTAACCTAAAAATAAAATTCACCCAATACACCCTTAAAAAACCTAACACTAACTCCCTGAAGATCGACTTACTTAGTCTTCATCCAAGTCGGGCCAAAATCCTCAACGAAGCCGGGAGAAGTCTTCATCCAAGCCGGGCGAAGTGGTCCTCCAGACGGGCAGAAGTCTTCATCCAGACGGCATCTTCTATCTTCATCCATCTGCACGGAGCGGGTCCATCTTCAAGACATCCGACGCGGAGCATCCTCTTCCGACGACTAAAGAAGAATGAAGGTACCTTTAAGTGATGTCATCCAAGATGGCGTCCCTTAGATTCCGATTGGCTGATAGAATTCTATCAGCCAATCGGAATTAAGGTAGAAAAAATCCTATTGGCTGATGCAATCAGCCAATAGGATTGAAGTTCAATCCTATTGACTGATCCAATCAGCCAATAGGATTGAGCTCACATTCTATTGGCTAATTGGAACAGCCAATAGAATGCAAGCTCAATCCTATTGGCTGATTGGATCAGCCAATAGGATTGAACTTCAATCCTATTGGCTGATTGCAGATAGAAGATGCCGTCTGGATGAAGACTTCTGCCCGTCTGGAGGACCACTTCGCCCGGCTTGGATGAAGACTTCTCCCAGCTTCGTTGAGGACTTCGGCCCGGCTTGGATGAAGACTTCTCCCGGTAAGTCGATCTTCAGGGGTTAGTGTTAGGTTTTTTTAACGGTGTATTGGGTGAGTTTTATTTTTAGGTTAGGGACTTTGGGCCTGCAAAAGAGCTAACTGCCCTTTATTTTGGGGGGCTTTTTTTATTTTGATAGAGCTATTAGATTAGGTGTAATTAGTTTAAATATCTGTAATTTGTTTTTTTTATTTTCTGTAATTTAGTGGGGGGGGGTTTGTACTTTAGCTAATATAATTTAATTGATTTAATTGTTGTTAATTTACTTATTTTAATTATAGTGTAGTGTTAGATGTTAGTGTAACTTAGGTTTTATTTTACAGGTACTTTTGTATTTATTTTATCTAGGTAGTTATTAAATAGTTAATAACTATTTAATAACTATTCTACCTAGTTAAAATAAATACAAACTTGCCAGTAAAATAAAAATAAATCCTAAGATAGATACAATGTAACTATTAGTTATATTGTAGCTAGCTTAGGGTTTATTTTATAGGTAAGTATTTAGTTTTAAATAGGAATAATTTAGTTAATGATAGGAATATTTAGTTAGATTTCTTTTAATTATATTTAAGTTAGGGGGTATTAGGGTTAGGGTTATACTTAGGTTTAGGGGTTAATAACTTTAATATAGTGGCGGTGACGTTTGGGGTGGCAGATTAGGGGTTAATAAATGTAGGTAGGTGGCGGCGACATTGGGGGCGGCAGATTAGGGGTTCATAAGTATAATGTAGGTTGCGGTGGTGTCCGGAGCGGCAGATTGGGGGTTAATAAATATAATGCAGGTGTCGGCGATGTCGGGGGCGGCAGATTAGGGGTTAATAAGTGTAAGATTAGGGGTGTTTAGACTCAGGGTTCATGTTAGGGTGTTAGGTGTAAACATAAAATGTGTTTCCCGATAGGAATCAATGGGGCTGTGTTAGTGAGTTATACGCTGCTTTTTTGCAGGTGTTAGACTTTTTTTCAGCCGGCTCTCCCCGTTGATTCCTATGGGGAAATCGTGCACGAGCACGTTACACCAGCTCACCACTGATTTAAGCAGCGCTGGTATTGAAGTGAGATTTGGAGCTAAATTTTGCTCAACGCTCACTTCTTGCCTGTTAACGCCGGGTTTGTAAAAACTCGTAATACCAGCTCTGTATGTAAGTGAGCGGTGAGAAAAAACTGCTCGTTAGCACCGCACCCCTCATAACGCAAAACTCGTAATCTAGCCGAATTTGCTTTACTGTATATGTACTGTGAATATTTTTATATTTACAACATTCTTCACATAGGGGAAATATTCTACATATTTGTATTTTAAAATATATATATATATATATATATATATATATATAATATATATATAAATATATATATATAATATATATATATATATATAAATATATATGTATATATATCTATATATATCTATCTATATATATATATATATATATATATATATATATATATATATATGTATATATATATATCAGTAAATACCTTTACCTATATATATTCATGTAGATATATAGGTATAGATTTATATTTTACAACAACTACATAAGATACATATAGAAATATCTATTTAAAAATAAATATTCATAACTACCTTTGGGTTGGTCTAATGAGTATTGAGATAATTTGCGCTCTCCATTGATTCTATGGGTAGTTAGCGATATCCTTAATCCTGAAGTTAGCGTGCATCGTCTTTCACTCACGTGCAAACATTTTACTTTTGGCTTGTACTACGTATGTTAATCAGCAAATGTTTAAAGAGTACTTCTGGCAGTATTTATGCATAAGCGAAAGCACTAAAAAGCATGCCACTATTATTCTGGCACTTTATTGGAAATTCAATTTCGAGTTTAACTTCCTATTATAGAGCATTATACACCACTAATAAATAATAATAAATATCAATAAATAGTAACTTAAATACTGGTATTAAGTAATTTTTTACACATTTAAACATAATATTATATTGCAAATAACATTTTGTATATATATATTTATATGTGTATATATGTATTTACAGACATATATACACATAAATAAAAAGAGAGAGGTGCTCAACCTGGGAACGAACAATAGCATAATAGCTTGTTCTATGGCTAGTTACCACCCAAGAGGCAGCCTCATTTTGCTCATATACATATTTACACACAGATATATATATATATAAAACTGCATTGGAACCCTTTAAAGTCAAGTAGATGAAAACATAAAAAAGCATATTTCTGCAATATTCATGTTTAATAAAGTGTTATATTGTGTATTTACTGTAAATATTGAACATTACACTGTTCTGCACATAGCATATTATGTTCTACATTTGAATAAACTCTAAAAAAGGGCCACACTCACTTGATTTCAAAACCTATATACCTATATACAATCACTTAAATATATAGGCATAGATAAATATTGTACCAAAATACCATCAGATATAGGTAGAAATGTGTATTTATGAATAAATAGAAAATATTCTGCTATGTCAAGAACATTGGAATGAAAAATATTTATATTTTCATGTTGGGTTAGTGCACTTGAGAATATGCAATCAGGTTTGTGAGTAATTTTTTTTTCCCTACTACTTTTGCTCCATTGACTTCTATGGGGGAAAACGTTGACACGATCGTGATATTCTAACTTCGACTTTTTGCAAGCATCAAGTTAGTGTGCGAGCAAAAACTTTAACTTTCAACGTGTAATATGAGCGCTATCCGACGTGTGCAAAAAGCTTTTTTTCTAGTGGAATTAGCATGCGAGCGGAAGCATTAAATACCGCTCCACTTGTAATCTGGACTTCAATTTGCAATATACTGTGGGATAAAGGGTCTACTACTAAACCATTAAAACAAATATATCCAATAACAGCAAATATTTTTGGTACCTATCATTTAATTTAGAATGTAAAATTTAAATGTAAATAATATTTGGGGGTTTGTTAGTTTTGTAATAAGCACAGGGCTAAACAATAAGAATAAAAATGTTAAATTCAGTAAGATTTAATTGCAAAAATGTTCCCATATACAGTGGGGCAGTAGTCAGCCACCAATTGTGCAAGTTCTCCCACTTAAGAAGATGAGAGAGGCCTGTAATTTTCATCATAGGTATACCTCAACTATGAGAGACAAAATGTGGAAACAAATCCAGACAATCACATTGTCTGATTTGGAAAGAATTTATTTTCATATTATGGTGGAAAATAAGTATTTGGTCACCTACAAACAAGCAAGATTTCTGGTTCTCATAGACCTGTATCTTCTTCTTTAAGAGGCTCCTCTGTCCTCCACTCACTACCTGTATTAATGGCACCTGTTTGAACTTGTTATCAGTATAAAAGACACCTGTCCACAACCTCAAACAGTCACACTCCAAACTCCACTATGGTGAAGACCAAAGAGCTGTCGAAGGACACCAGAAACAAAATTGTAGACCTGCACCAGGCTGGGAAGACTGAATCTGCAATAGGCAAGCAGCTTGGTGTGAAGAAATCAACTGTGGGAGCAATAATTAGAAAATGGAAGACATACAAACCACTGATAATCTCCCTCGATCTGAGGCTCCACACAAGATCTCACCTTGTGGAGTCAAAATGATCACAAGAACGGTGAGCAAACGTCCCAGAACCACACAGGGGGACCTAGTGAATGACCTGCAGAGAGCTGGGACCAATGTAACAAAGGCTACCATCAGTAACACACTACGCCGCCAGGGACGTGCTTGCTTAAGCCAGTACATGTCCAGGCTGGTCTGAAGTATGCTAGAGAGCATTTGGATGATCCAGAAGTGGATTGGGAGAATGTCATATGGTCAGATGAAACCAAAGTAGAACTGTTTGGTAGAAACACAACTCGTCGTGTTTGGAGAAGAGAGAATGCTGAGTTGCAACCAAAGAACACCATACCTACTTTGAAGCATGGGGGTGGCAACATCATGCTTTGGGGCTGTTTCTCTGCAAAGGGAACAGGACGACTGATCCGTGTACATGAAAGCATGAATGGGGCCATGTATCGTGAGATTTTGAGTGCAAACATCCTTCCATCAGCAAGGGCATTGAAGATGAAACATGGCTGGGTCTTTCAGCATGACAATGATCCCAAACACACTGTTCGGGCAATGAAGGAATGGCTTCGTAAGAAGCATTTCAAGGTCCTGGAGTGGCCTAGCCAGTCTCCAGATCTTAACCCCATAGAAAACCTTTGGAGGGAGTTGAAAGTCGGTGTTGCCCAGTGACAGCCCCAAAACATCACTACTCTAGAGGAGATCAGCATGCAGGAATGGGCCAACATACCAGCAACAGTGTGTGACAACCTTGTGAAGACTTACAGAAAACGTTTGACCTCTGTCATTGCCAACAAAGGATATATAACAAAGTATTGAGATGAACTTTTGATATTGACCAAATACTTATTTTCCACCATAATTTGCAAATAAATTATTTCCAAATCAGACAATGTGATTGTCTGGATTTGTTTCCACATTTTGTCTCTCATAGTTGAGGTATACCTATGATGAAAATTACAGGCCTCTCTCATCTTCTTAAGTGGGAGAACTTGCACAATTGGTGGCTGACTAAATAATTTTTTGCCCCACTGCACGTATATTAGAAATTGTGAAAACTTATCATCTAGTCTGAAATTAGATTTATGTTATGTTTTTAATTATTTATTGGTATTTGTAATCTTAAAAAAACATTTAAATAAAGTTGATTTTAAAATATAATTAGATAACTTTAAAATGTTCTAGTTACAAACTGATAAATGGGATGGAAACAAGTTTATAGACTTGTGCACTGACAAAACATTTATTTTTTTGGACTAAACAATTTATCATGAAAAACAATTCTTTCTTTTTCATCCAAGATATTTTTTTTCATGAGTTCATTTGGTTCTGCCAGATTTTGAAAACATTATTGGGTTCTTAATGAAAATTTGTTATTGCTTTAATTCCTATGAGGAATGTTTTTAGGGCACTGGACAACAGCTTAAAATTAAATAAAGTTAAAGTAGTAGCATGTGGCACTGATACAAGCCAGTAGAAGTTACAATATTATATATTCAAATGCATACAGTTGTTCGTTCCTGATAGAGCCCTTCTCTTTCTGTATGCATTTGTATTATGAACCTGGGGAAGTTTCTCTAATGGTGATGGGGAAAGCCAAATGTGGACTTCTTGCCCAATGTGCTTAGGGGGATATGGCTGCACCACACTGACGAGGCCCACAGAAGGCAGAAAAAATAGTTTGGGGTTTCCCTTTCCCTTGTTTATAGGATAATTGCCTGGCATTTTGGAGTTGGACTGACCTTATTTGGTGGATCAGACTGATGTATTTCAGGAAATGTATTTTCTGTGAAAAGCATAATTGGGTTAAAAGAGGCTGCTCCTTGGTGGTAACTCGCCATAGAACAAGTTACTGAGCTGTTGTTTGTTTCCGATAGAGCGCTTGTCTTTCTGTATGCTCTATATATTTATCTTTTGATGCATTTAAAGGAACAGTGGGGAGAGAGGTGAATACCAACACCACCTCCTTACCTGTTATCAGGCCTAGGAATTAGGAATTAAAGGTCACCAAATGTTTTAGCAGCAGTAGAAGCAGAGTCTGAGGGAGAAAGGCAGGTTTCAGTGAGATCCAGGAGGTTAAGGGAATGGGAAATGAAAAAGTCCTTTATAGAAGTGAGCTTAGTGTAGGCAGAACAAGGATTCCTGAGTGCCCAAGTGAAGGTGGCTTTGTATTTACAATAAATAGATATTTGGTTGTCTGTGTTCTTATTCTGAAGTAATTAATAAAGCATACAGGAAGTAATAATAAAGTCATAGTTATAGGGTTGGGATAGTGACTTTAGTAAATTGTGTAGTTCATAAGAACTGATATAAAGTGAAGACAGGAAAGAGGAACTTAAGTATTGCAGGTTAAACAGAAATAAGAAGAATGTAATGAATATAAAGATAGAAAATGTTTAACAATGAAGATCATAAACACCAGAATATATACAATCATAAGAGTTTACTTGCGTTGCCTCAACTTTTTTGAAAATTTTGTTAAATCTTGTATAATTCTTATTTTGTCACTTATTAATGCCTTTACTAATAATAATATAAAATAATGCAAAGAGGGAGGCGGGGCGAGCGGCTGACTAAGATGGCCGCACATCATTGAAGCTCTCCTTGCGAGCTGGGCATGAAAGCTCATAACTGTTGAAAGCCTTGAGCTATTGAACTACATTACCTTTACTTGAGCTCCGGACCACTTGAGAAATACTCGGTGCGACTTTGATCCAGATTCTCCTGACTTTGCTGGCAACGCTGGGACCGCACTTTATAAACCCACAAGGTTTTTTCACACTGCCTCATGGAACATCGCAGTCAAACGGCTACACAGATACCTTTCTAAAATGACCTGCAAGCTGGACCGGACCACTCCTTAAAGAACATAAAGGTGAACTTTATCATTTTATGTAGTGCTAACGCCCTATAACACTTTATTTTGACCTGGGCGCCCTAACAGCTGTTCACTAACATCTCAGAACAAGCAGTGGCTTGGAAACTTTCTCGCATATATATTTTTGTGCTGAGGCGCTGCAACGAAGTAATTAATTGTATTTACACAGAAGGTATACCTTTTCCTTCTCATTTATCTTGCTGGACTTTATTTCACAGTGCACAACAAGACATCTATAGTTAAAGGGAATTAACTCCTCAGATTCACTAATTTGTGCAGAATCTCTGGCATAATCTACCGGTTGGGAGATCGACTTGTGTCTTGGTTTTAAAATAGTGTACACCCTCCTATTCCCTTTCCCACTGTTCTTGGTAACAGTGGGTCATATCCAATACCTTTTTCCGTGATCGCTCTGTGAGAGCTATACTCCCAGGGAGAGGTGTACTACTATAGAAGAACAGAACTTTCTCTTATAACAGCCACAACTAGTACCATTTCCAAATCCTTTCAATATGTCACAAAGGAAATTAACCAGGAGTGATAAATCTCAAAAATTAACACCAACAGCCCAGGGGGCTATGTGCTCTTTTTTCAAACAAGCAGATAAACAAAAATCTAATAAAGACCCAGATATAATGCCAACTTCTCATGATGAAAGCTCATGCGAGGCCGCAGATGCCGCAATGGAGTTACAGCCTAAAATTACTGAAATGGGAAAAGTCGACATCATTACATATGGCGCTATGGAAGCCCTTATAGAACAGGTTAAGTCTTGTATTAAGAATGAGTGTGCAGGCTTAAAAAAGACATCTCTGACCTGTGCTATAGGGTTGATACTTTGGAGGAACATGAATATGTGTCATCCCAAAAAATTGCAAATCTTTCCTCTAAGGCTTTCCAACATCATCATCGCATGGTAGATTTAGAAGATAAATTGGATGATTTGGAGAATCGTTCCAGGAGGAGTAACCTACGATTCAGGGGAATTCCTGAAACTGTACAGGGAAATGAGATTCAGGACTATCTACAGTCTTTTTTCACAGACCTAATAAAGAGCAACCAAGGAAATGTATCTGGCTTGCTTACTTGACAGGGCCCACAGATCCTTACGCCCTAAACCACCTGAAGGCTTACCTCCTCGTGATATCATTGTTCATTTCCAAAATTTTCAGCACAGAGAAACTATCTACAATTATTAAAGAAAGCAACCATCCAACATGTTTCAGGGACACAGAATACAAGTGTTTCAAGACCTATCGACGAGGACGCTTCAAAAAAGGAGAGACTTTTCTTTTTTAACATCTCACCTCCGTGCTTTGAAGATTCCATATAGGTGGGGGTTTCCAACCTCAGTTATAGCTGTTAAAAATGGGAAAAAATTTGAATGCCTTTTTCCACCTGATGCTGAGCAATTTTGTCAACTATTGGGAATATCACCGCCAGAATCACTAGATTCAACCCCACAACCATTAACATCAGCCAGACACAAGTCTCCTAAATCACAGAGTAGACCTTGGATGGAATCCTCAGCATCGCAGAATAAAAGAAGACAAACTAATAACATTGGTGCTGGAGAAGATCCACCTTGAAACGGGACACGTAACTATATGATATTGTCACTAACTTCTGTGCTAAGCATATTTCAGATTTCCTTTTTTCAGATACCAAGGAGACTTTATTCAGTTATTTACTAGTTCTCAACATTTTTGTATTATCTGTTTAGAGACCCAGCCGTTGCCGCCACATATATAAATATGGTTAAGCTAGGATCAGTCCTATTGTGTATAGAGATCTAAAACCACGTTTCGCCTGAGTAGGTGAGCCTACATGGCCTTATAGAGATCTCACTTAACCACTTGATGATATATGCTATGTGGTAAGGGTTGGCTTGGCTCAGTTGACAAAGTTGATAGATATATATGCAGAAACTAGTTTCAGTATAGACACAAAGACCCTATTTTAAACATTACTTCTATACAAAATTCCCTCTTGCATTGTATTTCTGCAGAAGCCTTGCTAGACTTGTTGCTATGCCTTGTACTAAATCTATATCTTGAACAATATCAAGGTGTCAAATGTTATTACCACAATAATTTTATTTTTTCTAACCTGATATTTTTTCTAGGTATCACAGAGATTATATCCAAATACTTATTGTACTATGTTATGTTAATTATGCTTGAATTTTTAATTTAAGGTCAATGTTACACACATAAACGTTGCCGAGATAAGTCTACATGTAATATAGTCTAAGATTCACATAGGATCTGACTTATTTACTTGGTTGGATCTATAACTCCTACTGAAGATATATTTAACCTTTTGTTGTTAGTTACACTGCTGTAAAAACTCTCTGGGCTCAGTTGGTAAAATGCTAAAATACTTGCAGCTGTTAGCCCCTACTCTAAGTACTATTCCTATATAGTGACCTTTCCCATATTGCAATACAGCTGGAACAAGTACCAGTATTACTAATACTCCTTACATTATAATTGCATATGATACGCCAAAATGGCACTTACTGATATTCAATAATAAATACCCTTTTGGCCCTGATGTATATACAGAGCTTAGCTTGTATCAGCGCCAAGCATGGTCCCCTTCCCTATAGCCAACTGAACGGCTTTATTATAAACTCTGATAATTTGCTAAAGATCTTGCATTGACTGAACATAGAACTCCCCTAAAGTTATCGATAATTTTCATACTTAGTCCCTAGGGGTACCATAAATAGTTTAAGAAAGTTCATCACATCTTTGGCGCATTCATGTCTTTCCCTATTTTTTGAATGTTGAGAGAATATTTTATGTTATGAAATTACCTTATGCTTCTATGTTATCACTACAAGGTTTTATGGTATTTAAAGTATTTCACCTAGGTTAACAACGGTCCACATGTTAATATAAACTATTTGCTATTTTTTTTTCCTTCTCCTCCCCTCCCTTCCATTTTCTATATTTTCCCTTCTACTTTTGAGCAAATTTATGCCCAGCTTGCCCAGCAGCCTCCACCAACCCTAGGTCAGCTCCTTCCCTTTAAGGACTTCTGACATTACAGCGATCCTTTTTTTTTATTCAATTTTCTACCTCCTAAGTTAACTTGTCAACTTCTTACTCTATATTTGTCCATCAGTACCCCCCCTTGCACTTACAACTTGCTTTCCTTTAGATAGCACATATATCCATAACACCTACAATGTCCACCTGTATATATGAAGAATCAATAACCATAGCCACCCAAAACGTGAAAGGATTTTTATCTGCCGAAAAGCGCTCAATTGCCCTCCATGACTTCCATAAAAAGAATCTAGATATAATAATGGTTCAGGAAACCCACTTTAAGAAGAATCACGAGCCAAAACTTTCATCTAAATATTATGATAAACATTATTTTAGCTCAGGTCCAACCAGACACAACGGGGTTTGCACTTTATTTAAACGCAATACGTCATTCGATTTATTACCGCAATTTAACGACACCGAGGGTAGGATCCTGATTTTGGTAGGCCTTTACTATGGAAAACCCATTACACTTGCAAACATTTACGCACCAATCAGACCTACTTCTTGCTTTCACCGCAAAGTCATAAACAAGCTGCTTGACATAGCTAAGGGCCCCATCTTATTAAGTGGGGACTTTAATTTTCCTTCAGATCCTGCACTAGATACTTCTACAGGCCATTCTTATCTAAGATACTCACAGATCGAAAACAACAATGCTTCGCTTCATGCACTTAACTTATTTGACACATGGAGAATGGTACATACCTCCACTAAAGACTACACCTTTTTCTCCCACCCACAACGATCATATACGAGACTTGACTATATATTTTGTGATCAGGCTTTTCTAACGAATCTCGTTGACTCAAAGATTTCGCACACTGCATGGTCAGACCACAGCTTAGTTAAATCTACCTTTAAATGGTCCAATAAACCCAGACATAGATTGAACTGGAGACTAAACGAACACATCCTTACAGATAATGAAATCATTGACCAACTAATTAAATATACAGATGAATATTTTTTATTCAATATCTCCTCTGATACAAATGTTGCGAATAATTGGGAGTCATACAAATGCTATATTAGGGGTGTCATTATACAACTAACCGCGAAACTTAAAAAACAACGATCTGCTCAGTTTTATTCTCTGTCCAGCATTCTCCTAGCTATGGAAAACTCACATAAAAAAGATCCGAAATCCCTGCAAAAGCTGACAGAAGTAAAGGAAGCTAGAGACAATCTTAACAAAATTTTAATTGAAAATGCACATATGCGCGCTATGACAACTAAAGCTAATTTTTTTGCAGAGTCAAATAAGGCGGGGAAAATGCTGGCCAGATTCTTAAAAAACAGAGACTAAACTCATATATCCATTCCATTAAACATAACACAGGAACAACGTACACCAAAAATGAAGATATAATTAATAGCTTTGTCACATACTATACTTCATTGTACAATATCAACAATACTAATGACCAGGAAAAATGTGACAAATTGAAATTGTATCTAGACTCAATACATGTTCCATCATTCCCTGAAGAAGATCTGGCCGCATTAGATTCCCCCATCTCCCTACAAGAAATTGCAAATACAATTAAATCCCTTCCGAATAGCAAATCCCCCGGTCCGGATGGTCTCTCTACCAAATTTTATCAGTTATTGGTAGGAAGTCTTGGCCCTCACATACATGAATTGTTTCCGTCTATAGACCAAGGCCTCGCGTTTCCCCGGTCCCTCTTAGACGCCATGATTACAATGATTCCAAAGCCAGATAAACCTAGGGACATAGTGAGCAACTACAGACCAATTTCTTTATTAAACGTCAATATTAAAATTTATGCTAAAATCCTGGCAAACCGCCTCAATCTTATTTTACCAAAGGTTATCCATCCGGACCAGGTTGGATTCATCAAGGGCCGCAAAGCAAAAGACAATACCACTAGACTACTTCATACATTATACGCTGCCCATGATCTTAAGAGCCCTCTTGTGCTTCTTTCCACCGACGCCGAGAAGGCCTTTGACAGGGTTGACTGGCATTTTATGGGGTCGGCCCTGTCAAAATTTGGTCTTTCAGACAAATTCTTATCCAGAGTACAGGCATTATATAATAACCCTTGAGCTACTATTAAAGTCAATGACACGATTTCACAGACTTTCCCAATATCTAACGGCACCCGACAGGGGTGCCCGTTATCCCCTCTCCTATTTGCCATTACGGTAGAAATATTAGCTATTCAGATTAGAAATAACCCAAATATTACAGACATTACATTTGGCAATATTCAACAAACATGTCTTCTTTTTGCAGACGACATTATCTTTACTCTACAAGCACCGTTAATCTCCTTACCAGCCTTGATACAAGTCTTAGAGACATATAAACAATTTTTTAATTATTCAATAAACATGGAGAAATTTAGTATTATCCCTTTCCATGTAAACCCAACAGAATTAGATTATATTTTACATAAAACCCCCTTCTCTGTCACAAACACTCTCAGATACTTGGGATTGCATATCCCAAAAAACCCTCAAGATCTATTCCACGAAAACTATATGACACTTCAAACCAATGTTTTTTCCTTACTACATGCATGGCACAAGCAGGGTCACCTTTCTTGGACAGGCCGAATAAATTCAATAAAAATGATGATAATCCGTAAATATCTATATATATTTCAAACTCTCCCTATAATAATACTGAGACATTATCTATGCACCCAACAAAGGATGTTAGAATCTTTTATCTGGGCATATAAAAAGCCAAGAGTGTCTCTCAACACCCTGTATTTGAGAAAAGAAGAGGGAGGCCTAAACGTTCCAAATTTAACACTGTACCATAAGGCAACACATCTGACACGTATAGTTGCATGGAATCATAATCCCCCATTTAAAGTATGGATTCAAATTGAAGCAACCTTACTTAAGCAAAGTGGAATGCAAGATATATGCTGGCTCCCTAAATCTTATAGACCCCCTCTGACTAAAGCTAGTGAATGTATCAAAGCCACATTAGCTATCTGGGATTCTCTTATCCAACACTCTAATACTCTTTCTACTCCAATCTCACCAATGACCCCATTACTGAATAGCACCCCCTTTTTTATCCAGCACCAGTTTAAATATGAAACTGAGGAAGCATCTTTTAGAAATATCCCTATATTCTTACTCATAGACTCATCCCAGGTAAGTGATATAACTGTTCTTAGAGATTCAATAGGTTCCCCCTTCCATAGTTTGTTCTCTTACCTTCAAATCCGACAGGCTATTCTTGATGGCCCCTATAGAAATGATTGCCTCCGCCCACTCAAACCCTTTGAAAAATTATGCCTCACTCAGGACATCCATAAGTCTCATCTTTCTATCACATACAAGCTCTTAAAAGCTTTACATACGACCAGATTACCTTCCTATACTTCCAAATGGGATACTGAGCTTCAGGTCCAGCTCCCGACTGACGCTTGGTTACGAGGTTTTCGCATGACACATTCCTCCTCGACTTCACTTGCATTGACTGAACTTAACTATAAAATCATTTCACGTTGGTACCTCACACCCCAGAAATTGAACGAAATATATCCGGGAGCTAACTCTAGCTGCTGGAGGCGTTGTGGAGAAACGGGCGCACTCTCTCATATATGGTGGTCTTGCAACAAACTATCGACTTTTTGGGCTCAAGTGGAACATTGCATTAATCTCTCATTAAGCACACAGCTTTCTCTTTCAGCATCAATGATTTTATTAAATCAAGTCCCTAGTTTGCAGTGTATATATCGCAAAAAAATACTACAACTGATGCTCACCTGCGCCAAACGTATTATACCTAGGCTATGGAAACAATTACTCCCCCCCACTTTCAGCCAATGGGAAGCTGAGGTAACTCATACATTGTCACTAGAGAAGAGACATTACTGTTTTTTGGGAAAGAAAGACTTTATATTAGATATTATTTTTTTATGGGAACAGAGAACATCATAAACTCCCAGAGATAACCCTTTGTTACTTGTGTTATAACTAGCTAGGATATATTTTACTATTATCAGGCATACTAAGTGCAAGGAGGTTTTATTATATCCCTCCCACTTCTTAGTCCCTCTTTTACCGGTCCCCTTGACCCTTTTTCTGATCCCCTTCCCTCCCCCCCCCCCCCCCCCTTTATAACACTCTTGCTGAATCGGTTAGTAAAGAAATGCAGCAAATTCCTACATGTATGTACATTTACTGATCTATGTTATCTATTTACCTGTTTGTGTTATATGTAAAATTGTCAATAAAAACTATTTATAAAAAAAAATTATGCAAAGAGCTACCCTAGCTATGCTCTCCACAAGCTAGTGTTAAATGTAAAGGCCAGCACATTCATTTGAATCTATTTAGGGCTAGACTAAGAGTAGAGTGCAATTTAGTGGTCCCGCTTAAGTGTAAACTATGCTAGATAGAGGCTTTTTGTGCACTTCAGGTATGCGCTCAAATTACAAGTTGAAAGTAAAAAGAAAAAAAAAACATACTCATGTGCTAACCTGATGGTGTTTATTCATGTGCTCCAAACCTAACATGAATTATGAATATTTCACATTCCAATGTTCCTCACATAGAAGAATAAGAATCTTCGTAAATAAATATTTCTATATATATCTGATTATTTTTTGGTAAAATATATGATTATATATATGCATAGATATATACAAATATATTTAGAAATGTCTATTTAAAAAATACATATAACATTTCCCCCTATGTGAAGAACATTGGAATGTAAAATATTTACACAACATACAAAGTAAAAATCATTATTAAATATTAATATTGAATAAAATATATTTTTCATGTTTACAGGTATTTGACTGTGAAGGGCTTCAATGTACATTTATTTTTATGTATGTATATTTTTACATATGTATCTATGTTTTATGTGTTTTACTTTATATTTACTGTACATATTTAACATTCCAATGTTGTTCACTTATAGGAAAATGTCCTTGTTATTGTAAATACATATTTCTATCTATCAATCTATCTATCTATCTATCTATCTATCTATCTATCTATCTATCTATCTATATATACTGTATATATATATTTATAAATAGAACCAGGGCTCTGTACACACTTTAAATCATTTTGTATCATTAAATACTGTTTGATAAGATCCGGCGAGTGCGCCCCTTACTTTTTCATATATATATATATATATATATATATATATATATATATATATATATATATATATATATATCTGTATATACCTATACATGTGTATTTATTCCTAAAGATATATAGGTATAGATATGTATTTTAGATGGACAATATTATTTATATATATATATATTTGCATACGAAGAGAGAAGCACTCTACCAGGAACGAACAACAGCTCATCAGCTAGTTCTATGGCGATTTACCACCCGGAAGCAGCCTCTTTTAGACCAGTGTGCTTTTCACAGAAGAAAACTTTTCTGAAGTATATCAGTCTGATCCCGCCAAGTAAGGTCAGTCCAGCCCCAAAATACCAGGCAATTCTCCTCTGAACAAGGAACATGACAACCCCAGACGATCGTTTCGACCTCCTATGGGCCTCGTCAGTGAGGTGCAGCCACATTCCTCTAAGCACACTGGGCAAGGAGTCCACGTCTGGTTTGCCCCATCACCCATAGGGAGACTTCCCCAGGGACATAATAATTTGCATACGAAGAGAGAAGTGCTCTACCAGGAACGAACAACAGCTCATCAGCTAGTTCTATGGCGATTTACCACCCGGAAGCAGCCTCTTTTAGACCAGTGTGCTTTTCACAGAAGAAAACTTTCCTGAAGTATATCAGTCTGATCCCGCCAAGTAAGGTCAGTCCAGCCCCGAAATACCAGTTAATTCTCCTCTGAACAAGGAACATGACAACCCCAGATGATCGTTTTGGCCTCCTATGGGCCTCGTCAGTATATATATATAATTATTTAGTTAATAATAAAAAGTATTGTTTTTTTCTATGTGAAGAACATAGGGATATGAGATTTGCGTATCTGGTTTCATGATTTAGATTTAAAGCAGTCAGTTTATCGCACAGGAAAATGAGACAGACAAAGATCTTCCCTTTAAGGATACAATGCCACCAAGGGTTGGATACCGGAGGGCACGATCACTCAGAGATCAACTGATAAAGACAGACCCGAGGCAATGCTACATCAAAGATTCCTGGCTACAAAAGAATCCTTGCTGTTTTTGATGCCTAGGGTGCACAATATGTGGAGGACTAACAACTGTGAAAATATTCATCCATCCATACTCAACAAAAAAAATCCCTATAAAATATAGAGTTACCTGTACGACCAAATACATAGTATAACTATTACACTGTGTGTGTGTGGGTGGCCTCTTGTATGTCGGTAAGACTGTGGATGACCTGAGAACAAGGATGGCGAAACATCATTCAGCCATCGGGATCACCCCTGTTCTCAAGCAAGCATAAAATATTATACAAATGTGGCCACAGCCTATGCCAATCTATTTATGGCTGAATTAGAAACAGAAGGCCTATTTCAGGATAGCAGGATACAAGTATTTAAGATATATTGACAACATTTTCCTCCTATGTGGGGGGGGGGGGGGTAAGGAATAAGACCTTCTGAGTTAGTTTAATGAATTAAACAACATGCATCACACAGTAGAATTCAAGATGGCTGATGACAGGGAGACGGTGGATTTCTTATATCTGAGGATTTTCAAAAGAGAGAATAAATTATTAACCACCCTGTACAGTATTGCAACGGATAAAAATTTGATTCTCCATGTGGAAAGTTATCACCCTCCTAGCCTGAAAAAAGCCCTACCCATCTCACAGTTTAAAAGAACAGTAAGAAACATTTGAGATGTTGGACTGAAGAACAAGCAAATACATGACATGGAAACTAAATTTGCCAAAAGGGGATATCAGAAAAGGTTGCTGCAAGAATGCCAAGAGCAGACAATACACCTGACTCAACAAGAATCTCTGAACAGCAAAAAGAGCAGAGACCAGGACAAGAAGATGAAATTCACAACAATGTTTACCCTGGGTAAAAGGGAAGTTGTGGACACGCTATGAAGAAATTGGTCTATACTTGAGACAGACAAAGATCTTCCCTTTAAGGATACAATGCCACCAAGGGTTGGATACCGGAGGGCACGATCACTCAGAGATCAACTGATAAAGACAGACCTGAGGCAATGCTACAGCAAAGATTCCTGGCTACAAAAGAATCCTTGCTGTTTTTGATGCCTAGGTTGCACAATATGTGGAGGACTAACAACTGTGAAAATATTCATCCATCCATACTCAACAAAAAAAATCCCTATACAACCAAATACATAGTATAACTATTACACTGTGTGTGTGTGGGTGGCCTCTTGTATGTCAGTAAGACTGTGGATGACCTGAGAACAAGGATGGCGAAATATCATTCAGCCATCAGGGTTGCAATAGACAAAAGGACAAATGAACAACCAGTGGCAAGGCATTTTTTCCCAGGCCAGACAAAGTGTCACAGATCTGAGTTATATAACAATCAACCATGTATCACCCTTACCGAGAGGAGGGAACAGGGCCAAAATATTACTCCAACGTGAATCGAGATGGATTCATACTCTGGGCACTATGACCCCATGAGGACTTAAAGGGACAGTCTACACCAGAATTGTTATTGTTTGAAAAGATAGATAAACCCTTTATTACCCATTCCCTAGTTTTGCATAACCAACACAGTTATATAAATACACTTTTTACCTCTGTGATTAGCTTGTATCTAAGCTTCTGCAAACTGCCCCCTTATTTCAGTTCTTTTGACAGACATCCATTTTAGCAAATCAGAGCTGGCTCACTGGATCTCCACGTGCGTGAGCACAGTGTTATCTACATGTCACACATGAACTAACACCCTCTAGTGGTGGAAAACTGTTAAATTACCCTGAGAGAAGAGGCGACCTTCAAGGGCTTAGAAATTTACATCTGCACCTCCTTGGTTTAGCTTTCAACTAAGAATACCAAGAGTACAAAGCAAAATTGTTGATAAAAGTAAATTGCAAAATTGTTTAAAATTACATTCTCTATCTGAATCATGAAAGTTTATTTTGGACTAGACTGTCCCTTTAATGTACACCTGGTCTGGCACTGTTACTTATAAACAGAACATAAGGAGATGGAGAATGAAAACCAGGGTGTGTGTGTGTGTATGTATATATATATATATATATATATATATATATATATATATATATATATATATATATATATATATATAAAAGTTATTTGACTTAGTTTAATACAATATATCATGTGCAAAAATTAGAGTTAAATCTGTAGATCTGTAGATTGACTTATTGCATATCTTTTTAATACCCTGGGTATGTCCACTTTGGATAACACTAAATATGAGTGTAGTATTTATGGGATAATTAAAATGTGTGAAATACAAATTGATTCTAAAATGGGACATGTTAAGTCCTAGTGATTAACTTCTAGCAATACACTTGCATATAGTATTTATCATGCTGTACACTATATACAGTAGCTGATAAGAAATAGCTTAAATGCTGGTATGAAACTCTGTTGAGTCTAGCATCGTTTAGTACACTGTTCTGTGCTGAAAGTGGCTGAAATATGAAGTTAAATATAACCGCTAATTTGCCATATGTCACCATGGCCTCTATTTAACAAGGTCTGGCGGACCTGATCCGACAGTGCGGATCAGGTCCGCTAGACCTCGCTGAATATGGAGAGCAATACGCTCTCCGTATTCAGCATTGCACCAGCAGCTCACAAGAGCTGCTGGTGAAATGCCGCCCCCTGCAGACTCGCGGCCAATGGGCCGCCAGCAGGGGGGTGTCAATCAACCCGATCGTACTCGATCGGGATGATTTCCGGCGATGTCTGTCCACCTGCTCAGAGCAGGTGGACAGGTTATGGAGCAGTGGTCTTTGTGACCGCTGCTTCATAACTGCTGTTTCTGGCGAGTCTGAAGACTCGCCAGAAACACGGGCCGTCAAGCTCCTTTCGGAGCTTAATAGATAGGCCCCCATGTCTTGTTTTTAGTTCACAGGCATTGTTGGTGAGGCGTCCGGTTGCCACGACAATGGAGAAGAGGATGCGTCAGTCACATTATCGCGGCCACCTCTGGGAAGCCACCAGCAATTCCACTATGGGTGTTGATAAAAGTGTGAGTAAATGTATTATATTGTATGCTTGTTCGAGAACGGGGGTGACCCCGAAACGTCACAATTAAAGGAAATGATGTGCATCAAGACCCAGTGAGTGCCTTCTATCTGGTGGGACTATATATATATATATATATATATATATATATATATATATATATTTAGACATGTGTATGTATGCATATATATGTTAAAGCCCTTTCCATGCCTCAGACCTAACATCTTTTTACAATAATTGTTGTCGGACAGTGTTATTATGAGTGTAACTGTACTGTGAATTGTATATATAATGTGTTTTGTGCAACTTTTAGTCTTGAATAACAGTTAACTAGAGCTCTGAAGTCAGACTAGCCTGATCCACTTTAAATTTGATTGTGTTTAAACTAACAACTTTCAACTCATAATATTCACATTATTTCCATCATGCGCAAAGAGCCGCAAAATGTTGCTCACTCAGTTAGTGTGCCACTCATAATCTAGCCATAAAATTGGCTGAATGCAGAATTATAGATAAGCAACAGCCAAATAAAGAAAGTGAGATTTAGATCAGATTAGAGGTTTTTATTCTAAACATAAACACAAAGCAATACATTTTATTGAGAGAACTTATAGACCTGGATCTACAGCACGGTGTAAATAATTATTTCTAGAAAGGACAAAACTTGAATAGAATCTTCAGTATACCATATGACAAATCACCAGGGACGAAACTACAGGGGGTGCAGAGGTCGCAATTGCAATTTTTTTTTTTTTTAATAAAAAACGTTGACCTGCCACTGCTTGCACTGATATCATCTGAGTGTGACATGATGCTTCACTAGTGTCTCTGACTACAGGGGTTAGTGTTTCTGTTTTACCCCTTGGTGTTTATGTGTGTGTGTGTGTATGTGTGTATGTATGTATGTGACTGTGTGTGTATTTATGCATGTATGTGTGTGTGTATGTTTGTAGAACCAGAAAATTACAGACCTTGTTACTACAGCATGGGGGTAGACAGTGTCACTATACAGTACCACTATATGCAGTATGGGGGGGGGGCTGGACTATGTCATAGACTACTGTGGTCACTTTATAAAGTACTGGGGTGGGTAGGGTCAGGCCAGCCATCTCTCCAGCAGATTACAGACTGTGGCCTCTTTATAACAAAGGTCTTGCGGACCTGATCCGACAGTGCGGAGCAGGTCCGCAAGACCTTGCTGAATGCGGAGAGCAATACGCTCTCCGTATTCAGCATTGCACCAGCAGTTCACAAAAGCTGCTGGTGCAACGCCGCCCCCTGCAGACTCACGGCCAATCGGCCGCCAGCAGGGGGGTGTCAATCAACCCGATTGTACTCGATTGGGTTGATTTCCGGCGATGTCAGTCCGCCTGCTCAGAGCAGGCGGACAGGGTTATGGAGCAGTGGTCTTTGTGACCGCTGCTTCATAACTGCTGTTTCTGGCGAGCCTGCAGGCTCGCCAGAAACACGGGGCATCAAGCTCCATTCAGAGCTTGATAGATATGCCCCTGTGTCACTGACTCACTATATACAGTACTGATGGGTTAAACAGTATCACTATATTCAGTAATAGGGGGTCAGACCATCTCACAGACTGTGGGCCCTGGGTACCTCCTTTTGCAGACGTTATCTGATTCACATTTTTTTTCTGTGTTAAATGTAAAAAAAAAAAAAAAAGATACGTATCAAATTCACTTTTTTTGGGGGGTGAGGGGGGCCCTTCTTAGATTCTTGCACCTGGGCCCTGTGGTCTCTAGTTACGCCTCTGCAAATCACTAAAAAATCATGATTCAAACAGACAGATTAACATACTTTTTTGAGCTGCAGAATATCAAATACCATAAGGCTATTTTTTTTTTTTAGTTTTAATTCAAACATGGAGATTAGTGAACATAATTTTTCAGCTGTAGAATATCATGTACCATAGACTAATTATTTTATAAAAGGCAATCAGGTAAATGCACATTTACTTTTTAACTGAGAAATATCACGTACCATATTGTTATTATTTTAAAAGGATTTCAAACAGGGAGGTCAGAGTTAGAGTTTTTTGAGTTGCATAATACCATGCACCATAGAACCTTTTATTTTAAATAGCAAGATTTAAACAGGGAGATTAGGTTACATTTGTTGGTCTGTAGAATATTATATGCCATTTTTTTAAAGCATATTTAAAACAAAGAGATTAGGGTGAAAAATGTTTGGAGCTGCAGAATAGCATGTACACAAGGAGATTAGTGTCATTTATTTCAGTTACAGAATATAAAAGAAAATAAAAGCAGGAGGAAAATAGGGAGAAGGGTACAGTTTTCTCAACTGATGAATATCACATACCATGGGGCCCATTTATCAAAGGGCTTGCGGACCTGATCCGACACTGCGGATCAGGTCCGCAAGACCTCGCTAAATGCGGAGAGCAATACGCTCTCCACATTTAACATTGCACCAGCAGCTCACAAGAGCTGCTGGTGCAACGCCGCCCCCTGCTGACTCGCGGCCAATCGGCCGCCAGCAGGGAGCTGTCAATCAACCCGATCGTATTCGATCGGGTTGATTTCCGGCGGTTCCTGTCCGCCTGCTCAGAGCAGGCGGACAGGGTTATGAAGCAGCGGTCTTTAGACCGCTGCTTCATAACTTGTGTTTCTGGCGAGTCTGAAGACTCGCCAGAAACACGGCCCTTCAAGCTCCATACGGAGCTTGATAAATGGGCCTGCATATATTCACTTCTGATAAAGGGGATAAACATTTTCCTAAACAATGAATATATATATATTTACAGTATATATAAGAAGGGTTTATCTATTCTATTCTATCTCTCTGTCTGACTGTCTGCAGTGGCGTCACTAGGGTTGGTGTCACCCGATGCGGTAAGTAATGGTATCACCCCCCCCCCCAGAAAGCAGACACACAAAAACACAGGCACACACACATACAAACACCTAGACACACTTAAAAACACACTCAGATGCACACACACTCAGAAACACACACAGACACACACACAAAAACACACACACAAAAACACTGAGACACACACACACACAAACTCAGACACACACACACACAAACTCAGACACGCACACACACATACAAAATATGTAAACTGCACTGTATTAATTATTAAGCTCATGCCTAGAGCTGCTCCCTGGCTCAGCAGAGCATCAAATTAAAGATAAACAGAGCACTCTAAAATAAATCACTGAAGAAAAGTTTTAGGCGTGCAAACTATGAAAATTCTGCTCTTCGACTCTGTTCCAAGTCTGTCAGTGCACAGTCCCGGGCCGCATGCCTACCGCTTCTTATGGCCAATCACCTCTGCACTCTGCCCACCCCCAGACCCCCGCCTACCCTCCCCTCCTACCTCTTCAGTGTGCACTTAGTGTACCATAACTGTACCAGTCTGGTGGGCATCATACGTGGCTCCTTCACTTTAGAGACAGTGTCAGACAGTCATGCGGTCAGGTGCCAGGCATCCCCCTCACGATTTCCCAGTTCCCATTTAGGGAGACAGCACAGCAGTGAGTGACTCCACTGCTCCACACGTCACTGAGCAGTGAGCACAGATAGGCAGGCAGATTTAGGCTAGCAGCACAACTTCGCAAGCAGCAGCCGGGAAATTTATTTGTTGAAATTGCAGCGCTGGCTCAAGGGGCAGAAAAATTAAGTGTCTACAACTTCCCCAGTCCCACTAATGTTGACAAATGCCGGCCCCTCTAATAAAATAATCTATGCATCTCTACATTGTATTTCATTGAATTTCAATAAAATAAAAAAAAATAATAATAATTTTTTTGTGTGGTATCACCCCCTGGAGGGTGTCACCCAGGTGCGGCCCGCACCCCCCTAGTGACGCCACTGACTGTCTGTCTATCTCTGTATTACTATCTATCTATTTATCTATCTATTTATTTATCTATCTATCTTTCTATCATCTATCTGTCTGTCTGTCTTTCTGGGGTCGATTTAACAAGGGCCGAATGCTCCATAATTTGTCCGCCATTGGTAAATCTACCCTTCTGTCTGTCTGTCTGTCTGTCTGTCTGTCTGTCTGTCTGTCTATCTATCTATCTATCTATCTATCATCATCTATCTATCTATCTATCTCTGTACGATTATCTATCTAGCTATTTATCTATCTTTTTATCTATGCTAAAAGGTTAAAAAGAGGTAAAGCATAAAATAAAAAAAATATTTAAAAAAATAAAAATATATAGGTTTCTTTGCCTAAATTAAATATTAATTGTTTATCCGTTTATACTAAATTGGAAGAATAGGGAGGCAAATAAAAAAAAATGTATCACTTTAAAAAAAATATATAAGATTTTAAAATTTCATGAAAAAAGTAAATCTAACATTCAAGGCTACGGTTGGAAGGGGTGCACGCTGCGACGGCCAAACGGCCAAACAAAATATCACAAAAGAAGAAAGTGCAGCCGCACCAAAAGGGCTGTAAAATAAAAAATCAGCTTTATTTAGATAAAAATGAAAAAGCACATAGTCGTAGTCATCCTGACTAGTTTCGTGCCTCACCGGGCACTTAATCATAGGATACTATACACTATGGTAGTTTTTGATCACTTACCTTTCTCGTGTGTGCAATTGTCACGGTTGGTACATTAATTTGTTCAATCAGCCTTATACTTGGAATTGTATTATTGTATGCATGCTCATGCGATAAACTTTATGTATGTGTATATAACATCAATATTGACATATATAATAACTGTCTTTAAAAAGTTTCTCTTAATGTTTATACGCATTGGCTAAATGGCATGTATGTCTTTAAATTGGCATTATTAGCATTTGCCATTCTTACCCATTAATTATTAATTCATGCCTTTGTGGAATGATATGCAACATTAATCTTCTGTATACTTCTGTATATACTGTATACTATATGTGTTTTCTTCATCATTCATAGTTATTTGACATTTATACTGCTTATTTATATATAATATTTAATGTTTTTAAATTGTTGCTTGATTGCAGCAGGCTGGTGAGTTCCCTTTAAATAGGGAGTCTGCGCAGTGTATAGTATCCTATGATTAAGTGCCTGGTGAGGCACGAAACTAGTCAGGATGACTACGACTATGTACTTTTTCATTTTTATCTAAATAAAGCTGATTTTTTATTTTACAGCCCTTTGGTGCCTCTTATATGTGCGGCTGCACTTTCTTCTTTTTTGACAGCTAATTTATGACCATACCTAATAGACCATAGCAGGGGAGATTGCTGGTGCCCATTACTTTATAGAGAATAAAACTTTACACTTATTTCTTCAATATTTCAACAACTAATTTCAATTGAAAAACACATCTGCCAATTATTTTAAGGGTTACATACTTCATGTCTGGCATTTTTCCTATAATTTAGTATATTTTTAAGAAATAAATAATGATAACATACAATGATAACATACACACTCACCATTAAGGTTAGTCCTGTGCTGATTAGTTCTGTTTTGAAGATGACATTTTAATACTGTTCTCTACGTCTGGGGCTATGTCCCAAAAGTGTACTGAAAACCCATAGGGTCATTTTAATAGCCAATTATTAAGAATATTTATAAATCTCTAATAAGCAATAAACATTATAATGCATTAAATGTAAAATAATAAAAAGAGTCATTTGACAATTCAATTCACCCTGTACTATATTGAAAACACATTATTAACAAATTATTTGATGTTTCACTTTGTGAATTTAATGTATTTTTGAAAATAAACACTCATTTCAAATTTTATGACTGCAACGCACTCCAAATAATTTTGGGACCGTCGACTGTTAACCACTGTGTAACATCACCTTTTCTTTAATAACACTTATTAAGCATTTAGGTACTGAAGACACCAGTTAGTTAAGTTTAGCAAACTGAACATTAGGTACTGAAGACACCAGTTGGTTAAGTTTAGCAAACTGAACATTAGGTACTGAAGACACCAGTTAGTTAAGTTTAGCAAACTGAACATTAGGTACTGAAGACACCAGTTAGTTAAGTTTAGCAAACTGAACATTAGGTACTGAAGACACCAGTTAGTTAAGTTTAGCAAACTGAACATTCCCTCATTAATCCATTATGCATGTCTTCGGCTGCACAATTGTACAGGGCCTTCATTGCCTTATTCTGTGCTTCATAATGCTCCACACATTCTCAATCAGAGACAGATCAGGAATGCAGCCAGATCATGCTATCACGCGCACTCTCTGCTTACGAAACCATGCACTTGTAATCCGGGCAGAATGTGGTTTGGTGTTATCCTGCTGGAAAATACAGGGATGTCTCTGGAAAAGACAATGAGGCATATTTATCAAGCTCTGTATGGAGCTTGATGCTCCGGGGAAACAAAAGTTATGAAGCAGTGGTCTAAAGACCGCTGCTCCATAACCTGTCCGCCTGCTCCGAGGCGGCGGACAGAAATTGACAGAAATCAACCCAATCGAATATGATCGGGTTGATTGACACCCACTCCTAGTGGCCAATTCTGCAAAGGGCGCCATTGCACCAGCAGTTCACAAGAACTGCTGGTGCAATGATAAATGCGGACAGCGTATGCTGTCGGCATTTATCGATGCGCAGCGGACATGATCCGCTATATCGGATCATGTCCACTCGCACCATAATAAATAAACCCCAATGTCTGGATGGCAGCATATGTTGCTCTGAAATGTACAGGGAGTGCAGAATTATTAGGCAAGTTGTATTTTTGAGGATTAATTTTATTATTGAACAACAACCATGTTCTCAATGAACTCAAAAAACTCATTAATATCAAAGCTGAATATTTTTGGAAGTAGTTTTTAGTTTGTTTTTAGTTTTAGCTATTTTAGGGGGATATCTGTGTGTGCAGGTGACTATTACTGTGCATAATTATTAGGCAACTTAACAAAAAACAAATATATACCCATTTCAATTATTTATTTTTACCAGTGAAACCAATATAACATCTCAACATTCACAAATATACATTTCTGACATTCAAAAACAAAACAAAAACAAATCAGTGACCAATATAGCCACCTTTCTTTGCAAGGACACTCAAAAGCCTGCCATCCATGGATTCTGTCAGTGTTTTGATCTGTTCACCATCAACATTGCGTGCAGCACCAACCACAGCCTCCCAGACACTGTTCAGAGAGGTGTACTGTTTTCCCTCCTTGTAAATCTCACATTTGATGATGGACCACAGGTTCTCAATGGGGTTCAGATCAGGTGAACAAGGAGGCCATGTCATTAGATTTTCTTCTTTTATACCCTTTCTTGCCAGCCACGCTGTGGAGTACTTGGACGCGTGTGATGGAGCATTGTCCTGCATGAAAATCATGTTTTTCTTGAAGGATGCAGACTTCTTCCTGTACCACTGCTTGAAGAAGGTGTCTTCCAGAAACTGGCAGTAGGACTGGGAGTTGAGCTTGACTCCATCCTCAACCCGAAAAGGCCCCACAAGCTCATCTTTGATGATACCAGCCCAAACCAGTACTCCACCTCCACCTTGCTGGCATCTGAGTCGGACTGGAGCTCTCTGCCCTTTACCAATCCAGCCACGGGCCCATCCATCTGGCCCATCAAGACTCACTCTCATTTCATCAGTCCATAAAACCTTAGAAAAATCAGTCTTGAGATATTTCTTGGCCCAGTCTTGATGTTTCAGCTTGTGTGTCTTGTTCAGTGGTGGTCGTCTTTCAGCCTTTCTTACCTTGGCCATGTCTCTGAGTATTGCACACCTTGTGCTTTTGGGCACTCCAGTGATGTTGCAGCTCTGAAATATGGCCAAACTGGTGGCAAGTGGCATCTTGGCAGCTGCACGCTTGACTTTTCTCAGTTCATGGGCAGTTATTTTGCACCTTGGTTTTTCCACACGCTTCTTGCGACCCTGTTGACTATTTTGAATGAAACGCTTAATTGTTCGATGATCACGCTTCAGAAGCTTTGCAATTTTAAGAGTGCTGCATCCCTCTGCAAGATATCTCACTATTTTTGACTTTTCTGAGCCTGTCAAGTCCTTCTTTTGACCCATTTTGCCAAAGGAAAGGAAGTTGCCTAATAATTATGCACACCTGATATAGGGTGTTGATGTCATTAGACCACACCCCTTCTCATTAAAGAGATGCACATCACCTAATATGCTTAATTGGTAGTAGGCTTTCGAGCCTATACAGCTTGGAGTAAGACAACATGCATAAAGAGGATGATGTGGTCAAAATACTCATTTGCCTAATAATTCTGCACTCACTGTATACATATATTTCTGCATTAATGGTGCCCTCACAGATGTGCAAGTTAACCATGCTATGGGCACTGACAAACCCCCATACCATGACAGAAGCCCACTTTTGGACCTGATGCTGATAACAGCTTGGATGGTCCTTTTCCTCTTTGGCCCGGAGAACACAGCAGCTGTTTTTTCCCAAAAACTATTTGAAATGTTGACTCCTCGTATCACAAAACATGATTCCACTGTACTACTGTCCATCTCAGATGAGATTGAGCCCAGAGAAGTCAGCAGCACTTCTGAGCAGTGTTGATGTATGGCTTCTGCTTTGCATAGCAAAGCATTAACTTGCATCTGTGGATGCAGCGGCGAATGGTGTTGACTGACAAAGGTTTCCCAAAGTACTCCCAAGCCCATGTCAGGATATTCATTACAGTTTCATGACGGTTTGTGAGATAGTGGTGTCTGAGGGATCAGAGATCATGCACATTCAGAAGTGGTTTTCGGATTTGACCAGATTCCTCAATTTTTTTTAATTATATTGTGCACAGTAAAGGTGAAATGCCCCAAATCCTACTGATTTATCTTTGGGGAATGTTGTTCTCAAAGTTTTGGATTATTCGCTGACGCATCTATTGGCAGATTGGCGAGCCTCGACCCATCCTTGCTCTTGAAGGACTAGGCCTTTTTTGGAGGCTCCTTATATACTATGATTACACGATTGCCTCACCTGTTTCATACCATCTTCTTATTTCAACATGCCACATCGTTATTAGTAATAAATTGCCCCAGTCGCAACTTTTTTGGTACGTGTTGCAGCCATCAGATTTGAAATGAGTGTATATTTTAAAAAAATACATTGAATTCAGTAAGTAAAACATCAAAGGATGTGTTAATAATGTGTTTTCAATATACTACAAGGTGAATTGAATTTTCAAATGACTCTTTTTGTTTTTTTGCATTTTCCATACTGTCCCAAAATTTTTGGAATTGGGGTTGTGTTATTGTTATCAGTTATTTGAACACCACCAACAGATTCAGTAGCACTGTATTGCATGATTTGTAAGGTAATATTTATAGGGAACAAGTGGGTAGATGGCACTACCAAGAGTTGTACTACTGTAGTCAGCTCTCCTGAAGGTGATCTACAAACAGCTTGATTTTTAAGTTTACATGCTTACGTGGTTTAATGGGATAACAAAGGAGGAGATGAACTGAGGTTAGAAAGGGTTAGTGTATGTTGTATGAATCCCTGAACAGTAGAGTCTTTTGGGAGAAATTGAAACTTTAAAAACTAGTGGAGAGTCTCATATAGTGAGGCAGAGAGTTCCACAAAATTGTCTGGAAATGTCCTGTAGACAGGAAATGGAGGAGGTAACAAGAGAGGAGTAGAGATGGTGGTTTTGATCAGAGTGAAGGAGACGGGAGGGAGAGAATCTGGAGACAAGGTCTGAAATATAGGGGGGAGCAGTGCCATTGAAGGCCTTATATGTCAGAGTCAGAATTTTGTGTTTAATTCTGTAGGCTAGAGGAAGCCAGTGAAGGGATTGGCAGATGAAGAATGACATGTAAGAAAGATGAGCCTGGCAGAGGCATTCATTATGGATTTTGAAGAGCTGGATTGCAGCTAGGGAGACCAGAGAGGATGGAGTTTTAGTAGTCAAGGCAGGAAATAATTTGAGAGTGAATTAAAATCTTAGTTGTATTTTGTGTGAGGACATTTTTAATTTTGTAGATATTTTTAAGGTGGAAGCAGCAGGAATAATACAAAGACTCGATGTGAGGAGTAAAAGAAAGATCTGAGTCAAGTGTGATGCCAAGATATCAGGCATGCAGGGTTGGGGTAATAATGGAATTATCAACAGTTATAGAAAAATGGAAGTGGAGATTTGGGAAGAAGGTGGGAAAATAAGGTGTTCAGTTTTGGAGAGATTTAGTATAAGATATTGAGATGATATCCAAGGTGAGATATGAGAGAGACAGTTAGTGACATACTGTAAGTTAGCAAGGATAGGGATAGGTCTGGTGCAGAGAGGTAGATTTGAGAGTCATCAGCATACACATGATATTGAAACCCGTGGAAATTTATTAAGGAACCTAATGATGATAAATAGATTGAGAAGAGAAAAAAAGTCTTGTAGTACCCCAACAGAAAGGGGCAGATAATACACTAGTGAATGCTACACTAAAGGTACAGTTAGACAGGTAGGAAGAGAACCACAAGAGTGCTGTGTCACAAATGCTGAATAATTGGAGGATTTAGATCACAATAGTGTGGTCAACAGTATCAAAGGCTGCAGATAGATCATGGAGGATTATCAGTAGATTAGCAGAGATAAATTGCCTTTCGATTTTGCTGTAAGTAGGTAGTTGCTGTTTCTGTTTAGTGTTGGGACAAAATCCAGATTGCAGTGGGTAAAGGGGGGAGTTTAATGTAATGAAATTTGATAGACGTGTATATACTAGCTTTTCTAGAAGTTTTGAGGCAAGGGGGATTAGGGAAATAGGGTGAATGTTGGATGAGGAGGTTAAATCAAGAGAAGTTTTTTTAAAGATAGGTGTAACCAGTGCATGTTTTAAAGATGAGGGAAATATACTAATGCTGACCGAGAGGTTGAAAATATTTGTGAGTATAAGGGTAAGGGTAGAAGAGAGGGAGGGTAGCAGCTGTGAGGGGATGAGAACTAATGGACATGTAGTGAAAAGACAGTATAAGGGCTGAAGCTTCTTCCTCAGTAACAGGGGTGAAGGAGCTAAATTTATGGCTTTGTGGGTTTTGGGTTGATTGTGAGCTTTTGACAGGGTTGAAGATTGTTATTATGTTGAAAGATGATTTAGTTTCTAAATAAATCAATTTTTTGAAGTTGCTGGTAAAATCTTGAGCTGAGAGAGAAGTTGTAATAGGAGAATAGAGATAAGAGTAGAGAAGTAATCCTGCTTAGAGAGGTTAAGGGCAGAATAATAGGAGTCCAAGATGAACTTGTAGTGAAGAAAGTCAGCTGAACACCAAGATTTTTCCAGTGTCACTCAGCAGTGTGGGAACATCGGCATACAGAGGATGAGTGTGTGACTTTTGAGCTATAGTAGCAAATGTCATGACATTGCAATAACCTTTCAATAATAGTTTTGTTATTGATTGCTATAAACAAGTAGATCTGCAAAAATCTTTGAAAGTATGACACCCCCTCTGACTTTTGACCTTGACCAAAAGACTGTAAAAGAAATAAGCGTTTCATATAATCTTCACACATATAAAATTCTATTCTATGCTCTAAAAACATAATTTATGTAAGAACTTACCTGATAAATTCATTTCTTTCATATTGGCAAGAGTCCATGAGCTAGTGACGTATGGGATATACAATCTTACCAGGAGGGGCAAAGTCTCCCAAACCTCAAAATGCCTATAAATGCACACCTTACCACACCCACAATTCAGTTTAATGAATAGCCAAGTAGTGGGGTGAAAAAGAAAGGAGTAAAAAGCATCAACAAAGGAATTTGGAAATAATTGTGCTTTATACAAAAAAATCATAACCACCATAAAACGGGTGGGTCTCATGGACTCTTGCCAATATTAAAGAAATGAATTTATCAGGTAAGTTCTTACATAAATTATGTTTTCTTTCATGTAATTGGCAAGAGCATGAGCTAGTGACGTATGGGATAAAAATACCCAAGATGTGGAACTCCACACAAGAGTCACTAGAGAGGGAGGGATAAAATAATAACAGCCATTTTCCACTGAGAAAATTTAATCCACAACCAAACAAAAAAATAAAAAATAAAAGTTTTTTCTCAAAAATGAAAGAAAAAAAACTTAAAACATAAGCAGAGGAATCAAACTGAAACAGCTGCCTGAAGAACTTTTCTACCAAAAACTGCTTTCGAAGAAGCAAATACATCAAAACGGTAGAATTTAGTAAATGTATGCAAAGAAGACCAAGTTGCTGCTTTGCAAATCTGATCAACTGAAGCTTCATTCTTAAAAGCCCCCGACGTGGAGACTGATCTAGTAGAATGAGCTGTAATTCTCTGAGGCGGGGCCTGACCCAAATCCAAATAAGCCTGATGAATCAAAAGCTTTAACCAAGATGCCAAGGAAATGGCAGAAGCCTTCTGACCTTTCCTGGAACCAGAAAAGATAACAAATAGACTAGAAGTCTTCCTGAAATCTTTAGTAGCATCAACATAATATTTCAAAGCTCTTACCACATCCAAAGTATGCAAGGATTTCTCCAAAGAATTCTTAGGATTAGGACACAAAGAAGGGACAACCATTTCTCTATTAATGTTGTTAGAATTCACAACCTTAGGTAAGAATTTAAATGAAGTCCACAAAACTGCCTTATCCTGATGGAAAATCAGAAAAGGAGATTCACAAGAAAGAGCAGATAATTCAGAAATGGAGCTGGATTCCGCCCAAGCAAGTATCCAAGATATTTCTTTCATGGCTTGGGGACTGCGAGTCCCACCCTGATGATTGACATATGCCACAGTTGTGATATTGTCTGTCTGAACACAAATGAACAGTTCTCTCTTCAACAGAGGCCACACCTGAAGTGACCTGAAGATAGCACGGAGTTCTAAATTATTGATTGGTAACCTCACCTCTTTCCAAACCCCTTGTGCTGTCAGAGATCCCCAGGCCGCTCCCCAACCTGAAAGAGGTCCCTTGAACTATACAATGGTGATCTAATCACCAAGTCAGAGAAAGTCGAACATTGCGATTTAAGGATATTAATTGTGATATCTTTGTATAATCCCTGCATCATTGGTTCAGCATTCAAAGCTGGAGAGGTCTCATATGAAAACGAGCAAAGGGGATCGCATCTGATGCTGCAGTCATGAGACCTAAAACTTCCATGCACATAGCCACTGAAGGGAATGACTGAGACTGAAGGTTCTGACAAGCTGAAACCAATTTTAATCGTCTCTTGTCTGTTAGAGACAGAGTCATGGACACTGAATCTATCTGGAAACCTAAAAAGGTGATCCTTGTCTGAGGAATCAAATAACTTTTTGGTAAATTGATCCTCCAACCATGTCTTTGAAGAAACAACACTAGTTGATTTTTGTGAGATTCTGCAGAATGTAAAGACTGAGCTAGTACCAAGATATCGTACACATATGGAAATACCGCAATACCCCGTTCTCTTATTACAGAGAGTAGGGCACCGAGAACCTTCAAAAAGATTCTTGGAGCTGTTGCTAGGCCAAACGGAAGAGCGACATATTGGTAATGCTTGTCTAGAAAATAGAATCTCAGAAACTGATAATAGTCTGGATGAATCGGAATATGAAGATAAGCATCCTGTAAGTCTATTGTGGACATATAATGCCCTTGCTGAACAAAAGGCAGAATAGTCCTTATAGTCACCATTTTGAAAGTTGGCACTCTTACATAACGATTCAAAATTTTCAGATCCAGAACTGGCCTGAAAGAATTTTCTTTCTTTGGGACAATGAATAGATTTGAATAAAAAAAATTCAGATCCAGAACTGGCCTGAAAGAATTTTCTTTCTTTGGGACAATGAATAGATTTGAATAAAACCCCAGACCCTGTTCCTGAAACGGAACTGGTATGATTTCCCCTGAAAGCTCCAGGTCTGAAACACACTTCAGAAAAGCTTGAGCCTTTACTGGATTTACTGGGATGCCTGATAGAAAAAACATTCTCACAGGAGGTCTTACTCTGAATCCTATTCCGTACCCTTGAGAGACAATACTCTGAATCCAATGATTTTGGACAGAATCTGCCCAAATGTTTCAGAAGAATCTTAATCTGCCCCCTACTAGCTGAGCTGGAATGAGGGCCGCACCTCCATGCAGACTTGGGGGCTGGCTTTGGTTTCTTAAATGGTTTGGATTTACTCCAACTTGAAGAAGGTTTCCAATTGGAACCAGATTCTTTGGGAGAAGGATTAGGTTTCTGTTCCTTATTTTGTCGAATGGAACGAAAGCAGTTAGAAGCTTTAGATTTGCCCTTAGGTCTTTTATCCTGAGGCAAAAAAACTCCCTTCCCCCAGTGACAGTTGAAATAATCAAATCCAACTGAGAACCAAATAACTTATTACCTTGGAAAGAAAGAGATAGTAATCTAGACTTAGATACAATGTCAGCATTCCAATATTTAAGCCACAAAGCTCTTCCAGCTAAAATAGCTAAAGACATAGATTTAACATCAATTTTGATGATATCAAAAATGGCATCACAAATAAAATGATTAGCATGTTGAAGTAAGCGAACAATGCTAGACAAATCAGGATCCGTTTCCTGTTGCGCTAAGCTTTCAAACCAAAAAGTTGATGCAGCTGCAACATCAGCCATAGAAATGGCAGGCCTGAGGAGATGACCAGAATATAGATAAGCTTTCCTTAGATAAGATTCAAGTTTCCTATCTAAAGGGTCTTTAAAAGAAGAACTATCTTCCATAGGCAAAGGATACAATTTTTTTAAACCTTGAAGAAGGAATAAAAGAAGTACTAGGCCTATTCCATTCCTTAGAAATCATATCAGAAATAGCATCAGGAACTGGAAAAACATTTGGAGTAACCACAGGAGGTTTATAAACAGAATTTAAATGTCTACTAGTTTTAATATCAAGAGGACTAGTTTCCTCAATTTCCAATGTAATCAACACTTCTTTTAACAAGGAACGAATATACTCCATTTTAAATAAATAAGTAGATTTGTCAGTGTCAATATCTGAGGAAGGATCTTCTGAATCAGATAGCTCCTCGTCAGATGAGGATAATTCAGTATGTTGTCGGTCATTAGAAATTTCATCAACTTTATGAGAAGTTTTAAAAGACCTTTTACGTTTATTAGAAGGCAGAATGGCAGACAAAGCCTTCTGAATTGCATCAGCAATAAAATATTTTATATTCACAGGTATATCTTGTACACAGGGAGCAACAGGGAAGGAACAACAGGTATAGTACTATTACTGATGGACACATTCTCTGCATGTAAAAGCTTATCATGACAACTATTACATACCACAGCTGGAGATATAGGCCCCTAGTTATTAAGCCGTCAACCTCAAATACGCTGGAATTCCGCAGCGTATTTGTGGCGAGGCTGATTCGCTATAGTTATCAAGCCCTTTACACCGGCAAAAGTAGAATTTTGTGACGTAAGCTTCGATCCACCGGACTCAGTCCGACACAGATCGATTCTTAAGTCACTCCAGATGTTCCGCTTACAAGTTCGGCACAATCTGACTACTTTTCCTAGTTATCAAAAAACTAGCAGGTACGCTCGGCACTTTTCCGGCCCAGTGTACCTGGTTTTCAAACCGCCGCCCTGGAGGCGGCGGATCCCATAGGAATCAGTGTGAGTCTGACCATAGCGAAAGTTCATGTTCCCTGCTGCCCGACATCCCATTGATTCCTATGGGAGATGTCTGCACCTAACACCCTAACATGTGCCCCGAGTCTAAACACCCTTAATCTGCCCCCCTACACTGCCGCAGGTAAATAAATGTATTACCCCCTAAACCGCCACTCCCGGAGCCCACCGCAAGCTACATTATACATATTAACCCCTAATCTGTCCCCCCCTACACCGCCGCAACTAAATAAAGTTATTAACCCCTAAACTGCCGCTCCCAGACACCACCGCAACTATAATAAATGTATTAACCCCTAAACCGCCGCTCCTGGAACCCACCGCCACTTACATAATACCTATTAACCCCTATCCTGCCCCCCCTACACCGCCGCCAATATAATAAATTTATTAACCCCCTATCCTGCCGATCCCGGACCCCGCCGCAACTAAATAAATTGTTTAACCCCTAAACCGCCGCTCCCGGACCCCGCCGCCACCTATATTAAACTTATTAACCCCTAATCTGCCCCCCCTACACCGTCGCCACCTATAATAAATGTATTAACCCCTATCCTGCCCCCCCTATACCGCCGCAACTATAATAAAATTATTAACCCCTAAACCTAAGTCTAACCCTAACCCTAACACCCCCTAACTTAAATATTAATTAAATAAATCTAAATATTATAACTCTTATTAACTAAATTAATCCTATTTAAAACTAAATACTTACCTTTAAAATAAACCCTAATATAGCTACAATATAAATAATAATTACATTGTAGCTATTTTAGGATTTATATTTATTTTACAGGTAACTTTGTATTTATTTTAACTAGGTACAATAGCTATTAAATAGTTAATAACTATTTAATAGCTACCTAGTTAAAATAATTACAAAATTACCTGTAAAATAAATCCTAACTTAAGTTACAATTAAACCTAACACTACACTATAATTACATTAATTAAATAAATTACCTACAAATAACTACAATTAAATACAATTAAATAAACTAACTAAAGTACAAAAAATAAAAAAAATAAGTTACAAATATTTCAAAAATATTACAACAATTTTAAGCTACTTACACCTAATCTAAGCCCCCTAATAAAATAACACATCCCCCCAAAATAAAAAAATTCCCTACCCTATTCTACATTAAAAAGTTACCAGCTCTATTACCTTACCAGCCCTTAAAAGGGCCTTTTGCGGGGCATGCCCCAAAGAAAACAGCTCTTTTGCCTGTAAAATAAAAATACAAACCCCCCCAACAATAAAACCCACCACCCACATACCCCTACTCTAACCCAAACCCCCCTTAAATAAACCTAACACTACCCCCCTGAAGATCATCCTACCTTTAGCCGTCTTCAGCCAGCCGACCACCGATGGAACCGAAGAGGAGATCCGGAGCGGCAGAAGTCATCATCCAAGGGGCGCTGAAGAAGTCTTCCATCCGATTGAAGTCATCATCCAGGCGGCGTCTTCAATCTTCATCCATCTGGAGCGGAGCCATCTTCAGACGAGCCTACGCGGAGCCATCTTCTTCCACCGACGACTGAACGATGAATGACGGTTCCTTTAAGTGACGTCATCCAAGATGGCGTCCCTCGAATTCCAATTGGCTGATAGGATTATATCAGCCAATCGGAATTAAGATAGGAAAAATCTGATTGGCTGATCCAATCAGCCAATCAGATTGAGCTTGCATTCTATTGGCTGATCGGAACAGCCAATAGAATGCAAGCTCAATCTGATTGGCTGATTGGATCAGCCTATCGGATTGAACTTCAATCTGATTGGCTGATTGGATCAGCCAATCAGATTTTTCCTACCTTAATTCCGACGTCACTTAAAGGAACCGTTATTCGTCGCTCAGTCGTCGGTGGAAGAAGATGGCTCCGCGTAGGCTCGTCTGAAGATGGCTCCGCTCCGGATGGATGAAGATTGAAGACGCCGCCTGGATGATGACTTCAATCGGATGGAAGACTTCTTCAGCGCCCCTTGGATGATGACTTCTGCTGCTCCGGATCTCCTCTCTGGTTCCATCGGTGGTCGGCTGGCTGAAGACGGCTAAAGGTAGGATGATCTTCAGGGGGGTAGTGTTAGGTTTATTTAAGGGGGGTTTGGGTTAGAGTAGGGGTATGTGGGGGTGGGTTTTAATGTTGGGGGGGTTGTATTTTTATTTTACAGGCAAAAGAGCTGTTTTCTTTGGGACATGCCCCGCAAAAGGCCCTTTTAAGGGCTGGTAAGGTAATTGAGCTGTTAACTTTTTAATGTAGAATAGGGTAGGGAATTTTTTATTTTGGGGGGATTTGTTATTTTATTAGGGGGCTTAGATTAGGTGTAAGTAGCTTAAAATTGTTGTAATATTTTTGAAATGTTTGTAACTTATTTTTTTATTTTTTGTAACTTAGCTTTTTTTATTTTTTGTACTTTAGTTAGTTTATTTAATTGTATTTAATTGTAGTTATTTGTAGTTAATTAATTTAATTTATTTATTGATAGTGTAGTGTTAGGTTTAATTGTAACTTAGGTTAGGATTTATTTTACAGGTAATTTTGTATTTCTTTTAGCTAGGTAGTTATTAAATAGTTAATAACTATTTAATAACTATTCTAACTAGCTAAAATAAATACAAAGTTACCTGTAAAATAAATATAAATCCTAAAATAGCTACAATGTAATTATTAATTATATTGTAGCTATCTTAGGGTTTATTTTAAAGGTAAGTATTTAGTTTTAAATAGGAATAATTAATTTAATAAGAGTTAAATTTATTTAGATGTATTTAATTAATATTTAAGTTAGGGGGGTGTTAGGGTTAGAGTTAGACTTAGGTTTAGGGGTTAATAATTTTATTATAGTGGCGGCGGTGTAGGGGGGGCAGGATAGGGGTTAATAAATGTATTATAGGTTGCGGCAGTGTAGGGGGGGCAGGATAGGGGTTAATAAATATATTATAGGTGGCGACGGTGTAGGGGGGGCAGATTATGGGTTAATAAGTTTAATATAGGTGGCGGCAGGGTCCGGGGGTTAAACAATTTATTTAGTTGTGGCGGGGTCCGGGATCGGCAGGATAGGGGTTAATAAATTTATTATAGGTGGCGGCGGTATAGGGGGGCAGGATAGGGGTTAGTAGGTATAATGTAGGTGGCAGTGGGCTCCGGGAGCGGCGGTTTAGGGGTTAATACATTTATAAGAGTTGCGGGGGGTCTAGGAGCGGTGGTTTAGGGGTTAATAACTTTATTTAGTTGCGGGGGGCTCCGGGGGCGCCAGTATAGGGGGTAGAACAGTATAGTTAGTGTGGGTGCTTAGTGACAGCTTGTCAGTAAAGCTGTCAAAAAGCCGAAGAGCAGCGAGATCGGATGAGTGATAACTATCACAGTCCACTGCTCATCGCCCCATACTTGGTGCGTGGCTTTTTGACAGATTTATTGATAACTTTGGTGAGATTTTTCAGGTCCGCGGCGGTGATGGTAGGCGAGCTTAGGCGGGCGTATTGGGCCGGCGAAGGCAGGTAAAGTAGACACGTTGATAACTAGAGGCCATAATCTCCACAAATTTACAACAAATGCACTTAGCTTTGGTAGAACTGTTATCAGGCAGCAGGGTTCCAACAGTGGTTTCTGAGACAGGATCAGATTGAGACAACTTGCAAATGTAAGAGAAAAAACAACATATAAAGTAAAATTATCAACTTCCTTATATGGCAGTTTCAAGAATGGGAAAAAAATGCAAACAGCATAGCCCTCTAACATAGAAAAAGGCAAGAGGCACATAGAAATGGGGTTTTGAATAATGAAATTATTTGGCGCCAAGTATGACGCACAACGTAACTGAATTTTTTTTGGCGCTAACATCCAGAAATGACACACTTGCCTCATTGACGACACAACCTTGAGCAAGGAACTCAGCGTCAACTAAGACGCCGGAAATGACGAATTTGCATCATCGGATGTAACTTTGTGCAAAAAAAATTCTCACTCCAAGAATGACGCAATAAACGTCAGCATTTTGCGCCCTCGCAAGCCTAATTTTGCCGCAAAATTTAAAGAGAAAACAGACAATAGAAAAAAAGACTATACCCCAGGTAAGAAAAAAATATTTTCCTAAATATGCTTTTCCCAAATATGAAACTGACAGTCTGAAAAAGGAAATATACATAAACATGACTCATGGCAAATATACGTACAATACATATATTTAGAACTTTATATTAATACATAAAGTGCCAAACCATAGCTGAGAGTGTCTTAAGTAATGAAAACATACTTACCAAAAGACACCCATCCACATATAGCAAATAGCCAAAACAGTACTGAAACAGTTATCAGTAGAGGTAATGGAATATGAGAGTATATCGTCGATCTGAATAAGGGAGGTAGGAGATGAATCTCTACGACCGATAACAGAGAACCTATGAAATAGATCTCCCATGAGGAATACCATTGCATTTAATAGGTGATACTCCCTTCACAACCCTCTGACATTCGCTGTACTCTGAGAGGAATCGGGCTTCAAAATGCTGAGAAGCGCATATCAACGTAGAATCTAAGCACAAACTTACTTCACCACCTCCATAGGAGGCAAAGTTTGTAAAACTGAAATGTGGGTTTGGTGAGGGGTGTATTTATAGGCATTTTGAGGCTTGGGAAACTTTACCCCTCCTGGTAGGATTGTATATCCCATACGTCACTAGCTCATGGACTCTTGCCAATTATATGAAAGAAATACACTTATCTTCAGGCTACATTCATATAACTGCTTTACTTGCACAGTTATATCTGTTGGATACACCTTTTAGAACACAACTATGGGAATGAGTTACCGTGTTGAATGTTATTCAAATTGTTTGACTGAATATGTGATTTTTAAATTAGACCCTTAGCGACCAAGGACGTGCAAGGCACGTCCTACAAAAAACAGTCATTAATGACCAAGGATGTACCATACACGTCCTCAGTGCTTTTAAGTGCTGGAAGCGATCATGATCGCTCCCAGTCACTTTCAGGGTATTGCAGTGATGCCACGATATTGAGGCATCCTGCAATACCCTTTTTTACCCACCAATGCAGAGAGAGCCACTCTGTGGCCCTCTCTGCATCGGCCAGCGATGGTGCCGATCATTGGTGGATGGGAGTCATAGCAGGGAGGCGGGTGGGCGGCCCATCGCTGGAGGGAGTTCTGGATCCTGTTACTCACTCTGCGGCAGCTTGCTACAGGATGGGAGCGTGCGCGCACGCTACATTGTAAATGCAGTCCAAGGGAGAGGGAAAGGCAGATGGAGGGAGAATAAATGTTGGGGAATGGAACAGGGAGGGGGAGGGGGGAGGGTATTGAGGGGGGCAGCTACACCTCAGAAAATGTTGGGGTTTTTTTTTTTTTATAAAAAAGGGCAATTTTTTAGTAAACTGGGTATTGGCAGACAGCTGCCAGTACCTAAGATGGTGGCAAATAGGTCGAGTGGGAGGCTTAGAGAGCTGTTTGGGGGGGTCAGGGAGGTTGGGGGGTAATGGGTGATCCTACACAGATAAAATCTTAAACAAAAACAACCTTTATTTTTATACTGGTAGACTTTCTTCCAGTACTTAAGATGGCGGTGACAATTGTGATGTGGGGAGGGAAGAGAGATGTTTGAGGGGGGTCAGGGAGGGATCAGGGGTGGGATGTGTCAGGTGGGAGGCTGATGTCTACACTAAAGCTAAAATTAACCCTACAAGCTACCTAATTAACCCCATAACTGCTAGGCATAATACAAGAGTGATGCACAGCAGCATTTATCGGCTTTCTAATTACCAAAAAGCAATGACAAAGCCATATATGTCTGCTATTTCTGAACAAAGGTGATCCCGGAGAAGCATTTTCAACCATTTGTGCCATAATTGCACAAGCTCTTTGTAAATAATTTCAGTGGGAAACCTAAAGTTTGTGAAAAAGTGAACGATTTTTTTTTATTTGATCGCATTTGGCAGTGAAATGATGGCATGAACTATACCAAAATGGGCCTAGATCAATACATTGGGTTGTCTACTAAACTACACTAAAGCTAAAATTAACCCTACAAGCTCCCTACAAGCTACCTAATTAACCCCTTCACTGCTGGGCATAATACAAGTGTGGTCCACGTCAAAATTTAGCGGCCTTCTAATTACCAAAAAGTAATGCCAAAGCCATAAATACCTGCTATTTCTGAACAAAGGGGTTCCCAGAAAAGCATTTACAATCATTTGTGCCATAATTGCACAAGCTGTTTGTAAATAATTTCAGTGAGAAAACTAAAGTTCGTGAAAAAGTGGCATGAAATATACCAATATGGGCCTAGATCAAAATGTGGGTTGTGTACTAAAAGATATATATACATGTGAAGGATTATTCAGGGATTCCTGACAGATATCAGTGTTACAATGTTACTATCGCTAATTTTGAAGAAAAAAATGGTTTGGAAATAGCAAAGTGCTACTTGTACTTATTGCCCTTTAACTTGCAAAAAAAGCAAAGGACATGTAAACATTGAGTATTTTTAAACTCACAATAAAATTTAGAAACTATTTAGCACGGGTGTTTTTTGGTGGTTGTAGATGTGTAACAGATTTTGGGGGTCAAAGTTAGAAAAAGTGTATTTTTCCAATTTGTTTATTATATTTTATAAAAAAAATGATAGTAAATTATAAGATATATTGAAAATAATGGCATCTTTAGAAAGTCCATGTAATGGCGAGAAAAACGGTATATAATATGTGTGGGTACAGTAAATGAGTAAGAGGAAAATTACAGCTAAACACAAACACCGCAGAAATTTAAAAATAGCCCTGGTCCTTAAGGGAAAGAAATTGAAAAATGGTCTGGTCACTAAGAGGTTAGAATGTCAATTAGGATCTATGCCATATGATGGAGAAACAACGCGAGAGCTTAGGTCTAGAGTTTGTGATCTTAAACACTATAATATAATAAGATTCTGTTATAGCAAGACATTTAAGTTTGGAACATGTATTGAATATTCCAAAATTATTTATCAAGGTAAAAGAAGTGGAGACATTGGGGCCGATTTACTAATGTCTGGCGTACATGATACGCTGTAGCGTATTGTGTCAGACAGACATCGCTGAATTTGGACAGCATACGCTGTCAGCATTCAGCATTGTACAAGCAGTTCTAGTGAACTGCTTGTGCTTTGCCACCCCTGCAGATTCACGGCCAATCGGCCGCTAGCAGGGGGTGTCAATCAACCCAATCGTAGCAGCGGTCTTAAGGGGGATCAGGGGCCATTCGGCCCTTGATAATTCGGCCCCATTGCCTCTTAGAGGCAGTGATTAATTCAAAATCTTGAGTGAAAGAAGAGTTATTGTGGATTTATAAATTAAAACTGTTCCCAATGATTTAAACCAAGAGTGGGATATCAGCTATTGTGTTGAACAAAAATATGGTGATTTATAATAAGTATACTTTTGAAAATATTCCCACATTTGATTTAACCCTGGGATGAATTATTTGATTATACTCTTTTGTATTATTATGTTATTTGATTTTATATATTATCTTGCAAACATTTATATGCATACTTGGTTACATTAATTGCATTGGAGTAATGAATTGACTTTATTGTTCTTTTTGTCCTTGTTTTAAAAAAACAACATTGTTTTTATGTTAAAGGAGCATACTTATATGTGTTTAATGTCACTGAGCTCACTGTTTTGGTATTTAAATTGTTAATATATTTTACCTATACAGGGTGGAGATCTGTAGTATAAGGATGACATGAGACACAACTCGCCCTGATTGGCTGATGTCACTTCAAATGTATTTGTTATGTATTACATTTTTAACTATGATTAAGCATCTATAATGGGCACAAAACATGTATGATTGTAGACCCCTCCTTGATGTATTCATGTCTTTAATTGGATTAATAAGGATTTATATTTTTATTTTTTTCCCTAGTGCCACTGCAGTACTTTTCATAATTTATGATAATGACTTCTTCCACCTTTACAGCTAGGCTCCCCACCACCGTTTGTTTTGTTTTCATTCCTTTTCCCTTGATTCCCAGCTTAGATATTAATTACAGATGCTCCTGCATATTAGAGTGCCAGTCTTTTAGTGTAAAATTCTTAAAATCACATGCTCTATCGGAATCTTGAAATTTTAATTTTGGCTATCATTTCCCTTTAAGCATACTCTCCCCAACGACAATTAATCATAAGGATGGCCTAGAATTAGATAAATTTACCTTAAGCACAACCAACCCTTCCACTTAAACAAATAATTTATTTCTCAAAAAAAAAACCTTTCCATGATTCCCCATTTAATTCTGCACATGTCTGCACATGTTATGGAACCAAGAAGCTCTTAAGACAGCTTATCAGAATGGTTTATCTAAATGAGTAAAAGATAAGACACCACCTTAGCTTGTTTAGTCTCCATGACTATTCACAATGAAGCGTTTTTCTCAAAAAGAGAATCTGAGAGAATGAGGACATTCAAACTACAACCAACTACCTCACCCCATCTACCACACCCCCTACCTCTTAGAAGCCTAAACAAGATCAAACCTTGGTGTTGGATCTTACCTGTTTGTCAGCCACATAATGAAGTTATTGACTCAATGATGGTGTTCTGTTTGTTAGGACATCCAGTTTGAACTAGTCTTAGACTAGACTTGTCTCAAGCAAGAGGGTAAGTCCAAGGCTTTGAAAGCAGTGACTGAACCTCTCTTTTCCTTTCCTCAGTTAAAATAAAGGCAGTGAAGACAGAGACATTGGGGCATATTTATCAAGCTCCGTATGGAACTTAATGCCCCTGAAGGCTTGCCGGAAACAGTCTGAAGACCACGGCTCCCTAACTTCTCAACATTTATCGATGTGCGGCGGACATGATATACTACTTTGTATCATGTCCGCTCGCACATTGATAAATATGCCTCATTGTCTTCATACTTAGGGGCCTATTTATGATGCTGCGAGCGGACATGATCCGCTATAGCAGATCATGTCCACTACACATCCATAAATGCCGACAGTATACACTGTTGGCATTTATCATTGCACCAGCAGTTCTTGTGAACTGCTGGTGCAATACCGCTCCCTGCAGATTCACGGCCACTAGCAGGAGGTGTCAATCAACCCTATCGTATTCGATCGGGTTGATTTCTGGCAATTTCTGTCCTCTGCCTGAAGGCTCGCCGGAAACACGGGTCATCAAGTACCATACGGAGCTTGATAAATATGCTAAATTACTGGTAGCAGTAGTAGAACTTGTACTGATGATTTCAAAAGTGTGGAGCCTGAAATTTACTGAGATCTGATGGAAGTGTTTTCCAAATGTTGAACAAAATCAATTCTTGCTCGTGAGTACAACTGCAGTATAGAATTGCTACCAGGCATATCGTCTCCTAAAGGATGTAAATACTTGGTTTATTTACCTACCACTTTAGCCATGGAGCATTATAAAAATAAAACATAGCTACAGGATTAAATTAACCAACATCTTCTCCTGTAGGCATTTTTTTTTTGTAAAGAATAATTAAGGCTATCTCAGATCCTATATCAACTATAGATGGCTGATTAATATAATAAAAAAAGAAGTAAATGCTACTTTTATTGATCCATGAATAATATTACCAGCTACTAGGGGCAAGTTGGTTCACTAAACTCAATCTCTACTCCATCTTCAATCTCACTAGAATCAAGTAGGGAGACAAATGCAAAACAGATTTTAATAACTGAAATTGATGGTATTGTGTTATGTCATTAAGGCTCTGTAATGAACTGTCTATCAAGTTTCTATCAACTATGTTTTATGTGATATAGTTAAAGTATATTTTGTTGACATTGTAGTGTATTTCACTTGTGATTTTCATGTTTGTTACATGTTTTTGGGATGTTAGGTTTTTGTTTATGATTCATGGCTGCCAAGGTTGCAACATTTTTGCTGCGCTACTTGCTTTCCACATGATTTTTGGCACAAACATAGTACTCATATGAGTGTCCAGCCATCTATTTGGGTATAAATTTGCATCATAGTGGAATGAATAACAAAAGAAAGTATAAATCTCTCATTCCTACAAATAAATAACATAGATTTGCAACCCCACATCAACCACCAAGCATCATCCGTGATTTATCAATGGAATTAAGTTTTTATGCAAAATTTTATAATTTCTTTAATGTTTTCATTCATGATAGAAACCACATCCAAAGTATTTAATTTTTTTATGTTCAACACCTTTGGGTTTGCAAAATAATAGGATACAAAAGGGGGGCAGAATCATGTCTGGCAATGTAAACAATAAGGGCCAGTTTACAAGTGTAGTGGTATTTAATGCTCCCATTCAAACGCTAACTTCGCTAGAAGTAAGCGCTTAGTAGCACGAGCATTAGAAAATGAGTGTAAAAAGTTTTTGCTCATGCGCTAACACGATGCGTACAAAAAGCTAAACTTTAAATATTGTAATTGTGTTAATGTATTCCCCCATAGAAGTCAATATAGTAAACAATTGGAAAAAAACACCCTACTCGCATGTAAACCAGATCACATATTATAAAGTGCTCTAACCCGACATGAAAATATGAATATTTTCCATTCCAATGTTCTTCACATAGCAGAAAATGTGGGTGAGTTCCGAAACGTTTGGGGAAGTTCTTGTTTTAACTTTGTATCAATAAAAGGACATTTTATTCTGATGAAAATCTGGTGAGGCAGTGTTCTGTTCTGGATGAATGGATTTCAAGTTTGCTATTTGATTTTCTACACAGCACCCCGGTACTACACAGTTTGGATTGGTGAGTGCATTCCTTTGGGCATTGCTATATATATATATATATATATATATATATATATATATAAAAAAGATCAGTGAAAAGTCACTTGCTATATGACTATATGTAGGTATAGATATATCTACAGATATATATAGGAATGTCCATTCAAAAATATATAGAACATATTCTGCTATGTGGAGAACACTGAAATGCAAAAAAATATTTACAGAACACACACACAGTTAAACACTTTGGGGCCTGTTTATTAAAGGTCTGGCGGACCTGATCCGACAGTGCGGATCAGGTCCAACAGACCTCGCTGAATGTGGAGAGCAATACGCGCTCTGTATTCAGCATTGCACCAGCAGTTCTTGTGAGCTGCTGATGCAACGCTGCCCTCTGCAGATTCATGGCCAATCGGCCGCCAGCAGGGGGTTGTCAATCAACCCAATCGTACTCGATCGGGTTGATTTTCGGCGATGTCTGTCCACCTACTCAGAGCAGGCGGACAGGGTTATGGAGCTGGGCCCTCAATCTCCATTCGGAGCTTGATAAATGGGCCCCTTAATTAAAAATGAATATTGCATAAATATGTTTTTACATGTTTTCATCTACTTAACTGCAAAGGGCTCCAATGTTCTTATATATATGTCTATATATTTATACATATGTATTTATGTGTTTATATGTGTATATATGTCTGTAAATACGTTAATACATATTTACACGTATATAAACACACACACACACACACATATATATATATATATATATATATATATAAACACACACACACATATATATATATATATATATATGTCTATATATGTATACATATGTATTTATGTGTTTATATGTGTATATATGTCTGTAAATACGTTAATACATATTTACACGTATATAAACACACACACACACATATATATATATATATATATATATATATATAAACACACACACACATATATATATGTCTATATATGTATACATATGTATTTATGTGTTTATATGTGTATATATGTCTGTAAATACGTTAATACATATTTACACGTATATAAACACACACACACACACACATATATATATATATATATATATATATAAACACACACACACACATATATATATATATATATATATATATATATATATATATATATATATATATATATATAAGAATCAAGAAAAATCACCAGTGCTAAACCATTGTAGTGGTTATGATGTTTCACTCTTTTTATAAGGCTGTATATTGCCCTAAAATATTTCTATATTTAGTATATATGAGAATCCTTAATGTGTAATGTAAGTATAGATGTGGCACAAGTTTTGTCTATTTCAAAAACAATATACAATACACAATATACAAGAAATTCAGACCCACCAAATATAAGTATTGACACAGTGTACACCGTCACTGTTAGAGATATTCAAGAAAGAGCTATCAATAATGGAAAAAAAAGGTGCTCTGCTATAATTAGTCTTTCTGATGTACAAAATATAAAATCTTTCCCAAAGCAAGACAGTTCTTAAATAATAGCTGTATGAAGTTCTTATTAGTATCTTTTGTGGATAGCTTCTTAACGCTGTATGTTGAAGTAAAAAATTCCTGTTTACCAAATCAGACCTCAATCATATGAGGTAAGATGTCTGCTCTGCGTATTTAAATATAATAATGTATTTAGTCCCCAGAGTGTTGTCCTTAGGAATTCTTAGTCCACTTCTTGTTCCATTAATTATAAGGAGCCTTTGATATTCAATGGCAACCCTGGACTCTCTGATGTTCTTTCATTTGATGGTGAGAATCTTTATCCTCTAAGGTATATGAAGACCGATTGGCAAGGGTACCCGGGTTATGCATGAAGGAAAAAAACACACATAGCGTGATACTGTATAACATAAATTTAAACATATTATATACAAATGGTATTGTGCTTACATTGATAAACCTCAATCCATGATGAGGTAAGATTTATAGCTTTATCCAAAATGATAGTGTATTCCCAGATGGGACCTTAAGGATGAATGTCCGATAGTGCAGAGATGTGTGAGTGATCTATAACTCAAAAGTCTCACTTAGTTACACAAGGGGCCTATGTAACCTTCAGATTGTAAGGGCTAAAGTACAACAGTGTTGCGTGTGGCCCTTGTAAGTGATTGGTGTGAGCTTAGGTATAGGTGTGTCACCCAAAAAGAGCACTTAATAACACTAATTGGTTTAAGCTGTTAAGCGTATAAAGGAGACAATGGCATCTACTTATCAAGCCGTCAACTTACTTGCATTCGACAACACCAATACGCTCGCCTAAGATCGCCTAACATCGCTGCCGCGGACCTGAATGCGCTCTCCAAATTTAACAAAAAAGCTGTCAAAAAGCCGCGCACCAAATACGGGGCGATGAGCAGTGGACTGTTGTTAACTGACAGTCATAGATCTTGCTGCTCTTCAGCTTTTTCCCAGCTTTATTGGTATACGGTCACTAAACACCCACACTATAGTGTACTGTTTTACCCCTATCCAGCTGCTCACGGACCCCGCCACAACTAAATAAAGTTATTAAACCCTAAACCGCCGCTCCCGGAGCCCACCGCCACCTACATTATACTTATTAACCCCTAATCTGCCGTCCCCAACGTCGCCGCCACTACATTAAATTTATTAACCCCTAAACCTAAGTCTAAACCTAACCCTAACACCCTCTAACTTAAATAAAATTTAAATAAATCAAAATAAAATTCCTATCATTAACTAAATAATTCCAATTTAAAACTAAATACTTACCTATAAAATAAACCCTAAGCTAGCTACAATGGGGGGTAGTTATCAACGTGTCAACTTTCCTGCCTTCGCCGGTTCAATACGCCCGCCTAAGCTTGCCTACCTTCGCCACCGCGGACCTGAAAAAATACGCCTAAGTTATCAATAAATCTGTCAAAAAGCCGCGCACCAAGTGCTCTTCGGCTTTTTTACAGCTTTATTGCTAGCATGTCACTAAGCACCCACATTAAACTACACTGTTCTACACCCTATACTGGCGCCCCCGGAGCCCCCCGCAACTCAATAAAGTTACTAACCCCTAAACCACCGCTCCTAGACCCCGCCGCAACACTTATAAATTTATTAACCCCTAAACCGCCGCTCCTAGACCCCGCCGCAACTCTTATAAATGTATTAACCCCTAAACCGCCGCTCCTAGACCCCGCCGCAACACTTATAAATTTATTAACCCCTAAACCGCCGCTCCTAGACCCCGCCGCAACACTTATAAATGTATTAACCCCTAAACTGCCGCTCCCGGAGCCCACCGCAACACTTATAAATGTATTAACCCCTAAACCGCCGCTCCTAGACCCCGCCGCAACTCTTATAAATGTATTAACCCCTAAACTGCCACTCCTAGACCCCGCCGCAACTCTTATAAATGTATTAACCCCTAAACCGCCACTCCCAGACACCGCCGCAACCTACATTATACCTAGTAACCCCTGTCCTGCACCCCCTATACCGCCATCCTCTATAATAAAGTTATTAACCCCTATCCTGCTGATCCCGCACCTCGCCGCAACTAAATAAATAGTTTAACCCCTAAACCGCCGCTCCCGGACCCTGCCGCAACCTATATTAAATTTATTAACCCCTAATCTGCCCCCCCCTACACAGTCGCCACCTATAATACATTTATTAACCCTTATCCTGCCCCCCACTACACCGCCGCCACTGTAATAAATTTATTAACCCCTAAACCTAAGTCTAACACTAACCCTAACACCCCCCCTAACTTAAATATTAATTAAATAAATCTAAATAATATTTCTATTATTAACTAAATTAATCCTATTTAAAACTAAATACTTACCTATAAAATAAACCCTAATATAGCTACAATATAAATAATAATTATATTATAGCTATCTTAGGATTTATTTTTATTTTACAGGTAACTTTCAATTTATTTTAACTAGGTACAATAGCTATTAAATAGTTATTAACTATTTAATAGCTTACCTAGCTAAAAAAAAGAGAAATTTACCTGTAAAATAAAAACTAACCTAAGTTACAATTACACCTAACACTACACTATACTTTAATAAATTATTCCTATTTAAAACTAAATACTTACCTGTAAAATAAACCCTAAGATAGCTACAATGTAATTAATAATTACATTGTAGCTATTTTAGGATTTATATTTATTTTACAGGTAACTTTGTATTTATTTTAGCTAGTTAGAATAGTTATTAAATAGTTATTAACTATTTAATAACTACCTAGCTAAAAGAAATACAAAATTACCTGTAAAATAAATCCTAACCTAAGTTACAATTAAACCTAACACTACACTATCATTAAATTAATTAAATAAATTAACTACAAATAACTACAATTAAATACAATTACATAAACTAACTAAAGTACAAAAAATAAAAAAAGCTGTTACAAAAAATAAAAAACATAAGTTACAAACATTTAAAAAATATTACAACAATTTTTAAGCTAATTACACCTAATCTAAGCCCCCTAATAAAATAACAAAGCCCCCCAAAATAAAAAAATTCCCTACCCTATTCTACATTTAAAAAGTTCAAAGCTCTTTTACCTTACCAGCCCTTAGAAAGGCCTTTTGTGGGGCATGCCCCAAAGAAAACTGCTCTTTTGCCTGTAAAAGAAAAATACAACCCCCCCCCCAACATTAAAACCCACCACCCACATACCCCTAATCTAACCCAAACCCCCCTTAAAATAACCTAATGGAACTGAAGAGGAAATCCGGAGCGCCAGAAGTGATCCTCCAAGGGGCGCTGAAGAAGTCTTCCATCCGATGAAGTGATCCTCCAAGCGGCGCTGAAGAAGTCTTCCATCTGGGCGATGTCATCTTCCAAGCGGCGCTGAAGATCATCTTCCATCCGGGCGATGTCATCTTCCAAGCGGGGTCTTCAATCTTCTTGCTTCAGGATCCATCTTCATCCCGCCGACACGGAACATCCTTCTTCCCCGACGGACTAACGACGAATGAAGGCTCCTTTAAGGGACGTCATCCAAGATGGCGTCCCTTCAATTCCAATTGGCTGAAAGGATTCTATCAGCCAATCGGAATTAAGGTAGGAAAAATCTGATTGGCTGATTGAATCAGCCAATCAGATTGAGATCGCATTCTATTGGCTGTTCAGATCAGCCAATAGAATGCGATCTCAATCTGATTGGCTGATTCAATCAGCCAATCAGATTTTTCCTACCTTAATTCCGATTGGCTGATAGAATCCTATCAGCCAATCGGAATTGAAGGGACGCCATCTTGGATGACGTCCCTTAAAGGAGCCTTCATTCGCCGTTAGTCCGTCGGCGAAGAAGGATGTTCCGCGTCGGCGGGATGAAGATGGATCCTTAAGCAAGAAGATTGAAGACCCCGCTTGGAAGATGACATCGCCCGGATGGAAGATGATCTTCAGCGCTGCTTGGAAGATGACATCGCCCGGATGGAAGACTTCTTCAGCGCCGCTTGGAGGAGCACTTCATCATAGGTGTAATTAGCTTAAAATTGTTGTAATATTTTTTAAATGTTTGTAACTTATGTTTTTTATTTTTTGTAACTTAGCTTTTTTTATTTTTTGTACTTTAGTTAGTTTATGTAATTGTATTTAATTGTAGTTATTTGTAGTACATTTATTTAATTAATTTAATGATAGTGTAGTGTTAGGTTTAATTGTAACAGGTTAGGATTTATTTTACAGGTAATTTTGTATTTCTTTTAGCTAGGTAGTTATTAAATAGTTAATAACTATTTAATAACTATTCTAACTAGCTAAAATAAATACAAAGTTACCTGTAAAATAAATATAAATCCTAAAATAGCTACAATGTAATTATTAATTACATTGTAGCTATCTTAGGCCTAGATTTGGAGTTTGGCGGTAGCCGTGAAAACCAGCGTTAGAGGCTCCTAACGCTGGTTTTAGGCTACCTCCGGTATTTGGAGTCAGTCAAAAAAGGGTCTAACGCTCACTTTTCAGCCGCGACTTTTCCATACCGCAGATCCCCTTACGTCAATTGCGTATCCTATCTTTTCAATGGGATCTTTCTAACTCCGGTATTTAGAGTCGTGTCTGAAGTGAGCGTTAGAAATCTAACGACAAAACTCCAGCCGCAGAAAAAAGTCAGTAGTTAAGAGCTTTCTGGGCTAACGCCGGTTCATAAAGCTCTTAACTACTGTACTCTAAAGTACACTAACACCCTAAACTACCTATGTACCCCTAAACCGAGGTCCCCCACATCGCCGCCACTCGATTAATTTTTTTTAACCCCTAATCTGCCGACCGCCACCTACGTTATAATTATGTACCCCTAATCTGCTGCCCCTAACACTGCCGACCCCTATATTATATTTATTAACCCCTAATCTGCCCCCCACAACGTCGCAGCCAGCTACCTACAATAATTAACCCCTAATCTGCCGACCGCAAAGAGCCGCCACCTACATTATAGCTATGTACCCCTAATCTGCTGCCCCTAACACCGCCGACCCCTATATTATATTTATTAACCCCTAACCTGCCCCCCACAACGTCGCCTCCACCTGCCTACACTTATTAACCCCTAATCTGCCGAGCGGACCGCATCGCTACTATAATAAAGGTATTAACCCCTAATCCGCCTCACTAACCCTATAATAAATAGTATTAACCCCTAATCTGCCCTCCCTAACATCGCCGACACCTAACTTCAATTATTAACCCCTAATCTGCCGACTGGAGCTCTCCGCTATTCTAATAAATGTATTAACCCCTAAAGCTAAGTCTAACCCTAACACTAACACCCCCCTAAATTAAATATAATTTTAATCTAACGAAATTAATTAACTCTTCTTAAATGAATTAATCCTATTTAAAGCTAAATACTTACCTGTAAAATAAATCCTAATATAGCTACAACATAAATTATAATTATATTATAGCTATTTTAGGATTAATATTTATTTTACAGGTAACTTTGTATTTATTTTAACCAGGTACAATAGCTATTAAATAGTTAAGAACTATTTAATAGCTAAAATAGTTAAAATAATTACAAATTTACCTGTAAAATAAATCCTAACCTAAGTTACAATTAAACCTAACACTACATTATCAATAAATAAATTAAATACAATTCCTACAAATAAATACAATGAAATAAACTAACTAAAGTACAAAAAATAAAAAAGAACTAAGTTACAAAAAATAAAAAAATATTTACAAACATTAGAAATATATTACAACAATTTTAAACTAATTACACCTACTCTAAGCCCCCTAATAAAATAACAAAGCCCCCCAAAATAAAAAAATGCCCTACCCTATTCTAAATTACTAAAGTTCAAAGCTCTTTTACCTTACCAGCCCTGAACAGGGCCCTTTGCGGGGCATGCCCCAAGAAATTCAGCTCTTTTGCCTGTAAAAAAAACATACAATACCCCCCCCCAACATTACAACCCACCACCCACATACCCCTAATCTAACCCAAACCCCCCTTAAATAAACCTAACACTAAGCCCCTGAAGATCTCCCTACCTTGAGTCGTCTTCACCCAGCCGAGCCAAATTATTCATCCAAGCGGAGCAAGAAGAGGTCCTCCATCCGGTAGAAGTCTTCATCCAAGCGGGGCAGAAGAGGTCTTCAATCCGATTGAAGTCTTCATCCAAGCGGGATCTTCTATCGTCATCCATCTGGAGCGGAGCGGCAGGATCCTGAAGACCTCCGACGCGGAACATCCATCCTGGCCGACGACTGAACGACGAATGACGGTTCCTTTAAATGACATCATCCAAGATGGCGTCCCTCGAATTCCGATTGGCTGATAGGATTCTATCAGCCAATCGGAATTAAGGTAGGAATATTCTGATTGGCTGATGGAATCAGCCAATCAGAATCAAGAATCAAGTTCAATCCGATTGGCTGATTGAATCAAGTTCAATCCGATTAGCTATATTAGGATTTATTTTACAGGTAAGTATTTAGCTTTAAATAGGAATAATTTATTTAATAAGAGTTAATTAATTTTGTTAGATTAAAATTATATTTAATTTAGGGGGGTGTTAGTGTTAGGGTTAGACTTAGCTTTAGGGGTTAATACATTTATTAGAATAGCGGTGAGCTCCAGTCGGCAGATTAGGGGTTAATAATTGAAGTTAGGTGTCGGCGATGTTAGGGAGGGCAGATTAGGGGTTAATACTATTTATGATAGGGTTAGTGAGGCGGATTAGGGGTTAATAACTTTATAATAATAGCGGTGCGGTCCAGTCGGCAGATTAGGGGTTAATAAGTGTAGGCAGGTGGAGGCGACGTTGTGGGGGGCAGATTAGGGGTTAATAAATATAATATAGGGGTCGGCGATGTTAGGGCAGCAGATTAGGGGTACATAGGGATAATGTAAGTAGCGGCGGTTTACGGAGCGGCAGATTAGGGGTTAAAAATAATATGCAGGGGTCAGCGATAGCGGGGGTGGCAGATTTGGGGTTAATAAGTGTAAGGTTAGGGGTGTTTAGACTCGGGGTACATGTTAGAGTGTTAGGTGCAGACATAGGAAGTGTTTCCCCATAGCAAACAATGGGGCTGCGTTAGGAGCTGAACGCGGCTTTTTTGCAGGTGTTAGGTATTTTTTCAGCTCAAACAGCCCCATTGTTTCCTATGGGGGAATCATGCACGAGCACGTTTTTGAGGCTGGCCGCGTCCGTAAGCAACTCTGGTATCGAGAGTTGCATTTGCGTTAAATATGCTATACGCTCCTTTTTTGGAGCCTAACGCTGACATTATATGGACTCTCAATACCAGAGTTATTTTAAAGGAGCGGCCAGAAAAAAGCCAGCGTTAGCTACGCGGGTCGTTACCGACAAAATTCTAAATCTAGCCGTTAGGGTTTATTTTACAGGTAAGTATTTAGTTTTAAATAGGAATAATTTATTAAAGTATAGTGTAGTGTTAGGTGTAATTGTAACTTAGGTTAGTTTTTATTTTACAGGTAAATTTCTCTTTATTTTAGCTAGGTAAGCTATTAAATAGTTAATAACTATTTAATAGCTATTGTACCTAGTTAAAATAATTTGAAATTTGCCTGTAAAATAAAAATAAATCCTAAGATAGCTACAATATAATTATTATTTATATTGTAGCTATATTAGGGTTTATTTTATAGGTAAGTATTTAGTTTTAAATAGGATTAATTTAGTTAATAATAGAAATATTATTTAGATTTATTTAATTAATATTTAAGTTAGGGGGGTGTTAGGGTTAGTGTTAGACTTAGGTTTAGGGGTTAATAATTTTATTACAGTGGCGGCGGTGTAGGGGGGGCAGGATAGGGTTTAATAAATGTATTATAGGTGGCGACGGTGTAGGGGGGCAGATTAGGGGTTAATAACTTTATTATAGAGGGCGGCGGTATAGGGGGGGCAGGATAGGGGTTACTAGGTATAATGTAGGTTGTGGCGGTGTCCGGGAGCGGCGGTTTAGGGGTTAATATGTATAGAGTAGCTTGCGGTGGGCTCCGAGAGCGGTGGTTTAGGGGTTAATATGTATGGAGTAGCTTGCGGTGTGCTCCGGGAGCGGCGGTTTAGGGGTTAATATGTATAAAGCTTGCGGTGGGCTCCGGGAGCGGCGGTTTAGGGGGTAATAACTTTATTTAGTTGTGGCGGTGTAGGGGGGGGGCAGATTAGGGGTGTTTAGACTCGGGGTACATGTTAGGGTGTTAGGTGCAGACATCTCCCATAGGAATCAATGGGATGTCTGGCAGCAGCGAACTTTTGCTATGGTCAGACTCCCATTGATTCCTATGGGATCCGCTGCCTCCAGGGCGGCGGTTTAAAAACCAGGTACGCTGGGCCGGAAAAGTGCCGAGCGTACCTGCTAGTCATTTGATAACTAGCAAAAGTAGTCAGATTGTGCCGAACATCTGGAGTGACGTAAGAATCGATCTGTGTTGGACTGAGTCCGGCGGATCGAAGCTTACGTCACAAAATTCAACTTTAGCTGGTCTGTAGCCTTTGATAACTAAGGCGAATCAGCCTCGCCACAAATACGCTGCGGAATTCCAGCGCATTTGAGGTTGACGGCTTGATAACTACCCCCCAATATAACTAATAGTTACATTGTATCTAGCTTAGATTTTATTTTTATTTTACAGGCAAGTTTGTATTTATTTTAACTAGGTAGAATAGTTACTAAATAGTTATTAACTATTTAATAGCTACCTATCTAAAATAAATACAAATTTACTTGTAAAATAAAACCTAACCTAAGTTACAATAACACCTAACACTACACTACAATTAAATACATTGCCTACATTAAATACAATTGAATAAATTCAATTAAATTAGCTAAAGTACAAAACCCCCCACTAAATTACAGAAAATAATAAACAAATTAGAAGATATTTAAACTAATTACACCTAATCTAATAGCCCTATCAAAAAAATAAACCCTAGCCTAAACTAAACTATCAATATCACTTAAAAGAGCCTTTTGCGGGGCATTGCCCCAAAGTAATCAGCTCTTTTACCTGTAAAAAAAATTCAAACCCCCCCAACAGTTAAACCCACCACCCACACAACCAACCCCCCAAATAAAATACTATCTAAAAAAACCTAAGCTCCCCATTGCCCTGAAAAGGGCATTTGGATGGGGATTGCCCTTAAAAGGGCATTTAGCTCTTTTGCGGCCCAAAGCCCTAATCTAAAAATAAAACCCACCCAATACACCCTTAAAAAATCCTAACACTAACCCCTGAAGATCAACTTACTGTTCTGAAGATCCAAAGTATCCAAGTAAGGGCCAGCACTCCTGCAATAAGTGCACGTGTCGACTGGGGTACAACTGCCAAACCCCTCAAGTAATCTTTAGAATATGAAATGTCCACAGCACTGTAAATTTTCAATATGATTTATTCAGACATAAAAACAGCAACGTTTCGTGACTGTGTGTCACTTAATCATGCTATACTTAGCTTAAATGATTTCTACTTTTAAACATTCATTTTTGCGCCAGTCACTCTGTAGTTATACTCTGGCGCCATCTTGTGGTTCTCTTGTATATTAACAGGATAATCTGAAAAGCAAGTAATAATTTAAAAACAATAATGTGGCAACAATGACTAAAAGTGCAAGATGCTTTTACCTTACATAATTAGTTAAATGTATCCATTCAATTTACACAACTGTAATACTTCCTAAAGATTTTACCAACTATATTATAGCTTAAATAAGTGTATCAGAATGTCAGAAATAGCAAGATAAATCAAAGTCCCTCTTTAAACCTTTGGGGACCAAAGTTTCCAATTTGTGGATCCACCACATTTCTTTCCTTTTTAGTAGAGTCTCTCTGTCCATGCCATTCCTGGGCATTTTAATCTGTTCAATTACTTAACATCTTAGCTGGCTTATTCCATGTCCTTTTTCCAGAAAGTGCATGGACAGAGGGGCTTCCATATTTTTTCGCCTTATGTTGGATCTGTGTTGTGTCATACGGTCTCTCACTTTCTGTGTCGTTTCACCTAGATATACAAGGGAACACGGACATTTAATTAGGTATATAACATGAGTTGTTTCACAGGTGTAATAACCATTGATATCAAATTTTTTCCCACTATGTGGGTGAAAAAAATTAGGGCCTTTTATTATTGAACTACAACTCATGCAATTTAAACAAGGAAAATTCCTTTCTGCTTAGTACCTATTTGGGTTTGTCTCCACACTCTTTCTGGTCCTATATCGGTTCTTACTAACTGGTCTCTTATATTCCTTACCCTCCTATAGGCCATAAGTGGTGGTTCATTAAAGTGTGAAATATGCTGATTACATTCCCTTAACACATGCCAATTTCTGCGTATTATTTTTGACACTTCTCCACTAAGGGGACTGTATTGTTACACAAACATTATTCTATGGTCCTGATTCGCTTTTTTACTCTTATGCTTGGGATTTTTGATTTCTTCAATTTTTTGTTTGATAAGATTGGGGGGATACCTACCCCCTATCCAAAAATTTATTAGCCATTTCCTTCATCCTATTCTCACTGTCCTCTTCTCTGCTTACAATTCTCTTTACCCTAAGGAGCTTACTTTTGGGAAGGGAATTTATTACATTTTTTGGATGGAAGCTATCATACTGTAACAACGTATTTTTATCCGTATCTTTTGTATACAGAAGACCATCAAGAAGACAAAAAGAACAAAATTCCAGAGGGATGAGGACGATTACCGACAGGGTCGAGTGTACAAGTGGCGTTACGGTAACCAGGGTAACGGCCCGACACAGAGAACAGGCTGGAGACGGAGGACCAATCAGCAAAAAGGAAAGCAACAATGCAGCGGAAGTAATGCAAGCACTTCCGTTACCTCCGGCACGTCATCGGATCAGGCATCTTTGTCCCCTTTGGAATTGAGCGGCGGTGAGAGCGACATCGCCGGGGAGGCCGCAAACATCATAAAGGCAGCCGGAGCTT